>NW_022630911.1:0-43579 GCF_010909765.2 Amblyraja radiata
ATAATCAAGGAGGTAGACTGAAGAAGGGTCTCGATCCGAAACGTTGCCCATTCCTTCTCTCCAGAGATGCTGCCTGTCTTGCTGAGTTACTCCAGCTGTTTGTGTCTATATTTGCTGTAAACCAGCATCTACTGTTCCTTCATTCTTACTCCATAATTAAGGACCACTCACACCCCGTGGGGGAGTAGGTAGCCAAGTTTGAAAGGTTCACAAGGTTCTTCACTGTTGTCAGTTATGTCAAGATGTATGAAAATGGATCCCAAACTGAAATGTCACCCATCCATGTTCTCCAGAGGTGCTGCCTGACTTGTTCAATTTAGTTTAGTTTAGAGATACAGAGTGGATACAGGCTGTTCAGCCCACCGATTCCACACCTTACACTTTTTTTAAAAAGCTGCACTTTCTCCGTAGCTGCGACACTCTATTAATATTCATAGGTTCATAAATCATAGGAGCAGAAGTAGACCATTCGGTCCAATGAGTCTACTCAGCCATTCAATCATTGCTAATCAACGGGTCTGAAGAAGGGTCTCGACCCGATAACGTCACCTATTCCTTCGCTCCATAGATGCTGTCTCACCTGCTAAGTTTCTCCAGCATTTTTGTCTACCTCCGATTTTTTCCAGCATCTGCAGTTCTTTCTTAATCATTGCTGATCTATCTTTCCGTCTCAACCCCATTCTCCTGCCTTCTCCCCAAAGCTTTGACACCCGTACTAATCAAGAACCAAGTACTAATCTTGACTGGTTAGCACGTAAAACAAAGCTATATCTCGGTACGCGTGGCAATTATAACCCAATACTAAACTGGGGAATTCCATCGCCCACACCGTAAAACACAGCCTTATCATTCCCTCCCATCCGATATCCTGGTCCTGCTGTCTAGGACCTGACAGTGATAGTTTAGAGATACAGCGTGGAAACAGGCCCTTCGGCCCACCGAGTCCACACCGACCAGCGATTCCCATGCACTGACACTATCCTGCCCGGGTACACTAGGGACAATTTGCAATTTTAACCAAAGCTAATTAACCTACAAACTTGCACATCTTTGGGGTGTGGGAGGAAACCGGAGCACCCGGAGAAAACCCCAACAGTCACAGGGAGAATGTACAAACTATGAACAGGTCAGTCAGGGATCACCCGTAGTCAGGATTGAATCAGGGTCTGTGGCACAGTGAGGCAGCATCTCTAGCATTGCACCACTGTGCCACACAGTAGTGAGGCCAAAATAATTTAGAGGGACATGGGCCAAACTGGACGGCTTGATCGTAATCATGTATAGTCAAGAGAGTTTATTGTCATGTGTTCCAGATAGGACAATGAAATTCTTGCTTGCTGCAGCACAACAGAATATAGTAGGCATAAATACAGAACAGATCAGTGTGTCTATATAGCATAGAATAAATATATATATATATATATATAAAGTGCAATAGGATGTTATAGTTCAGAGTTTGTTTGAAGTTGTGTTTAATAGTCTGATGGCTGTGGGGAAGTAGCTATTCCTGAACCTGGATGTTGCAGATTTCAGGCTCCTGTACCTTCTACCTGATGGCAGTGGGGAGATGAGTGTGTGGCCAGGATGGTGTGGGTCCTTGATGATTCTGCCAGCCTTTCTGCTGACTGGTTAGCATGCAACAAAATATTTTCACTGTACTTTGGTTCATGTGACAATAAGAAACTAAAACGAAACTAAACATGGGCAAGTTAGACTTCTATAGATGGGATATCTTGATCGGCATGGACCAGTTGGGCTGAAGGGCCTGATTCCATGCTGTATCACTAATAATGTCACATACCTTCCTGACATCTCTCTAAGTGAATATGTAAATTTCTATCTGCCTTCGTGTCAATTGTCTTTGTATGTTTCCTGTACCTATACAGCAACTCAGAAGTCAAGAATATTTAATTGTTATTTGTACTTGCAACGACAGAGGTTGTGGGGAAACCTGATAGAAGTGTATAAAATTACAAGAGGGTAGATAATCACAAGCTTTTCCCATGAGGGGAAATGTCAAAGACTAGAGAGGGCATACGTTTAAGGGGAAATGGGCAAGGTTTATAAAGATGTGTATGTAAGTAAGTAAGTAAATTTTACTCACGTTGAAACCAAAGTGCTTTACATAGAAGAGATAATTAAGTTTCCGTACATCCATAGAAAAAGAAAAAAAAAGAAAAATGACCCAACACATTATAGAATTCAACATGAACGTCCCCCCACAACAGAATCAACATTTTCCACTGTGGGGAAAGGCACCAGAAAGTTTAGTCCTCATCCTCTGTGATCACCCAGATCATCCTCCGCAGCCAGTCCGATGTTTTCAGGCCCTCTGTGTGGGGTGATTTTTTACACAGAGGATTGTGAGTGCTGGAATGCTATACTGTGAATGGTGGAGACCACACCTGGAGTATTGTGTGCAGTTTCGGTCTCCAAATTTGAGGAAGGACTTTCTTGCTATTGAGGGAGTGCAGCGTAGGTTCACCAGGTTTATTCCCGGGATAGCTGGACTGTCATATGTTGAGAGAATGGAGCGGCTGGGCTTGTGTACTCTGGAATTTAGAAGAATGAGATTAGTTGGCCCTCTGTAAATCACCCCGACTGTGTAGGGAGTGGATGAGAAAGTGGGATAACGTAGAACTAATGTGTGAACGGGTGATCGATAGTCAGCCTGGACTTGGTGGGCTGAAGGGCTGTTTCCGTGCTGTATCTTTCAATCCTTAGTGTATAAAATCATGAGGGGCTTGTACACTCTGGAGTTTAGAAGGATGAGAGGGTATCTTATTGAAACATATAAGATTATTAAGGGTCTGGACACGCTAGAGGCAGGAAACATGTTCCCGATGTTGGGGGAGTCCAGAACCAGGGGCCACAGTTTAAGAATAAGGGGTAAGCCATTTAGAATAGAGATGAGGGAACACTTTTTCACACAGAGTTGTGAGTCTGGGATTCTCTGCCTCAGAGGGCGGTGGAGGCAGGTTCTCTGGATACTTTCAAGAAAGAGCTAGTAGGGCTCTTAAAGATAGCGGAGTCAGGGAATATGGGGAGAAGGCAGGAACGGGGTACTGATTGGGGATGATCAGCCATGATCACATTGAATGGCGGTGCTGGCTCGAAGGGCCGAATGGCACACTCCTGCACCTATTGTCTATTGATAGTGAGATTTAAGAGACTGTTGTATAGGCACGTGGATATGAAGAGATACGGATTGTGCGCAGGCAGATTAGAGTCTGTGTCATGTCTGGCAAAGACATTGTGGGCCAAAGGGCCTGTTCCCGTGCTGTACATGTCGGAAATGGAACAATGAAGCAGCAGCATAACAGCGCTGTAAACTCAGCGGTTAAGGCAGGAAGCTTTTCACAGTATTAGAGTCATAAACAACGTGGAAAAGGGTTGTACGACCCAAGTTGTCCACGCCAACCAACATGCCTCATCTATACTAGTCCCACCTGCTTGGTCCATAACTCTCTAAACCTGTCCTATTCATGTCTCTGTCCAAGTGGCTCTTAAATGTTGTGATGGTAACTTCCTCAACTACCTCCTCTGGCAATAGACACAAAAAGCTGGAGTAACTCAGTGGGGCAGACGGCATCTCTGGTGAAATGGACTAGGTGACATTTTGGGTCGAGACCCTTCTTCAGACAGGTCGGACCCTACTTGAGAATAATAATCACCCCAACATAGTGGGTGTCTCCTGTCAGTTAGTTATAATGTATTTAATCTCTCCCCTTTAGTCTTTACCAAACTTCCTCTGTAACTGTAGCACCATATTCTGTACGACTTGATTGTTGGTGTATCTGGTTAGCACACAAAGTCTTAAGAAGTCTTCTTCAGAAGAAGGGTCTCGACCCGAAACGTCACCTATTCCTTCTCTCCATAGATGCTGCCTCACCCGCTGAGTTCCTCCAGCATTTTTGTCTACATTTAAAATACATTTGGACAGGCACATGGATAGGCAGGGTTTAGAGGGCCTAACATGGGCAGATGGGACTAGTGTAGATGGGGCATTTTGATTTGCATGGGCAAGTTGGGCCGAGAGGCCTGTTTTCAAGTCTCTCCTTATAACTCGAGTCCTAGTGACATCCTTGTGAAGCTTTTCTGCACACATACCAACTTAATGACGTCCTACTTGTAGGTGGTCAACAAGAAATGCACACAGTGCTCCAAGTGTGTTCTCATCAATGACTTGTGCTATTATGTCACAACATCCTGAAGTATCGCCAGAGACAAGGCAGAGGTGCTTTGTGCAAACCTTGAGCAGCACTTGTTCAAATCAAAGATCCTATAGTGGAGAAAGATAGATCACTCCTGCTAAATGCAATGGGTGATGTGTTGTACGCAACAGAGCAGGAGAGTAAGGTGACGTGCCTCAATGACTATCAACCAATGGCACTAACGCTGGTGGTGATGAAGTGCTTTGAGAGGTTGATCATCGAGCAAATCAACTCCTACCTCGACAAAAACCTGGACCCACTGCAGTTCGCTTACCGCCACAACAGATCAACGGTGGATGCGATCTCACTGGCCCTCCACTCCGCTCTGGACCACTTGGACAACAAAAACTCATATGTCAGGCTGTTATTCATCGATTACAGCTCGGCATTTAACACAATCATCCCCTCCAAGCTGGTTACCAAACTTGCAGAACTGGGTCTCTGCGCATCCCTCTGCAATTGGATCCTCGACTTCCTCATCCACAGACCACAGTCTGTTCGTATTGGTGGAAATGTGTCAGCCTCGATAACAATCAGCACGGGAGCACCTCAAGGCTGCGTGCTCAGCTCCCTGCTGTACTCACTCTATACTCATGACTGCGTAGCCAGTCACAGTGCGAACTCCATCATCAAGTTCGCTGACGACACCACTGTTGTGGGACGTATCACTGATGGGGATGAGTCAGAGTATAGAAGAGAGATCGAGCAACTGTCCATAGGTTGCCAGCGCAATAACCTGGCCCTCAACACCAGCAAAACCAAGGAACTGATTGTGGACTTTGGGAGGAGTAGGAGAGGGACCCACAGTCCCATTTATATCAACGGGTCGATGGTTGAAAGGGTCAATAGCTTCAAATTCCTGGGTGTGCACATCTCTGAAGATCTTTCCTGGTCCAAGAACACTAATGCAATTATCAAGAAAGCTCATCAGTGCCTCTACTTCCTGAGAAGATTACGGAGAATCGGTTTGTCAAGGGAGACTCTCTCTGCTGACCGGTTGCATCGTGGCTTGGTTTGGCAACTTGAGCGCCCTGGAGAGGAAAAGACTACAAAAAGTAGTAAACACTGCCCAGTCCATCATCGGCTCTGACCTTCCTTCCATCGAGGGGATTTATCGCAGTCGCTGCCTCAAAAAGGCTGGCAGTATCATCAAAGACCCATACCATCCTGGCCACACACTCAACTCCCTGCTACCTTCAGGTAGAAGGTACAGGAGCCTTAAGACTGCAACAACCAGGTTCAGGAATAGCTACTTCCCCACAGCCATCAGGCTATTAAACCTGGCTCGGACAAAACTCTGATTATTAATAACCCATTTTCTGTTATTTGCACTTTCAGTTTATTTATTTATGTGTGTATATATTTATATTATGGTATATGGACACACTTATCTGTTTTGTAGTAAATGCCTACTATGTTGGCATGTTGTGGCAGTGCCCTGGGATGGTTCAGGTCCTATCTGGCAGACAGAACCATGCGTGTAAGCCTTGCTGGCTTTGAATCCTCCTCCACTCCCTTGGTATATGGGGTTCCACAGGGCTCAATTTTAGGGCCCCTGCTCTTCTCTTTATACCTACTTCCTCTGGGCTCAATTTTAAGAAGGCATGGCATCTCCTTTCACTTTTATGCAGATGATAGCCAGTTATATATGCCACTCAGGAAAGAAGACGACTATTCTCTAAAATCACTTCTGTCTTGTCTTGAGGACATTAAGTCCTGGATGGCCTTAAACTTTCTGGGACTTAATGAAGAGAAGAAGACAGAGGTGATTTTGTTTGGCCCCAATGGCTGCCGTGAACCTCCCTTTGTTGACTTGGGTCCACTGGCATTGTCTGTAAAGCCAACCGTCTTGAACCTGGGTTTTAGGATGGACGGTGATTTTAAACTAGATAAACAAATAGGCGCGGTGGTTAAGTCCAGCTTCTTTCACCTAAGGAAGCTGGCAAAGGTGAAGCCCATTCTCGAGCGGGAGCATTTTGAAACAGTAATCCATGCCTTTATTACATCTAGGCTGGATTACTGTAACGCACTCTACTCTGGAGTCGCACAAGCTTCATTGGCTCGTCTCCAGCTTGTTCAAAATGCTGCTGCTCGCCTTTTGACTGGAACTCGAAAGAGGGAGCACATTACGCCAATTTTGGCCTCCCTACACTGGCTCCCAGTGCACTTTCGAGTTCATTTCAAAATTATTTTATTTGTTTTTAAATCGTTGAATGGGCTCGCCCCGCCTTACCTCTCTGAGCTGCTCCACCTATATGCTCCTGCCCGGTGCCTCAGGTCAGCTGATCAGCTGCTCCTTGAGGTACCAAGGTCTAAGCGGAAGCTCAGAGGGGATAGAGCCTTTTCTGTTGCTGCTCCGGCACTCTGGAACACCTTGCCGTTGCACATCAGACAGGCCCCCCCACTGTCCATCTTCAAATCCTCCCTAAAAACACATTTTTATTCTTTGGCTTTCGACACTGGCTGAGGCATTGCTCCTGTTTTTAGTGCTTTTAATGTCTTTTAATTTTTAGTGTGTTTTTTATAGTCCTTCGTTTTACGGTATTTAATGGTTTTTAATTGTTTGTAATAGCTTTTTGTTCATGAGTTCTCATGTACAGCACTTTGTGGCAACTGTAGTTGTTTAAAGTGCTTTATAAATAAAGTTATTATTATTATTATTATTATGTTCTGTGTGCTGAAGCAAAGCAAGAATGTCATTGTCCTATACAAGGACACATGACAATAAACTCACTTGAACTTGAACATGGGCCTTTTTTTCATCCGTTTCCATAACCGGACCCGACCCGCAGTGTAATAAACGTTGCGGGGGAACAGTTTGTGTTAATAAATTAAAATTCTGAAAATGAGGAGAAGATTTTTACCAAATAACTTTTATTTTTACGAGGATGTTTCCGTAACCGGCTTCCGTCTCCGCACTAGTATCCTACGGGATCTTTGGTGCGGAGACGGAAGCCAGTTACGGAAATGGGGCCGAAAATTACCCATGAATCTGCCCATGACCGTACTACGTCTTTTTCGTCGAGTGGACTATCTAGCTCCGCTATAGGATCTTTGGTTCAAACCACCACGTTACATAGTTGTTTGAGGCTCTCCAAATGGATTCTACATCTACAAAATGGGTGGTATGGTGGCGCAGCGGTAGAGTTGCTGCCTCACGGCGCCACGCACCTGGTTTCGATCTTGACTACAGGTGCTTGTCTGTACGGAGTTTGCACGTTCTCTCCGTGACCTGCGTGGGTTTTCTCCGGGAACTTCGGTTTCCTCCCACACTCCAAAGACGTACAGAATTGTAGGTTAATTGGCTTGATATAATTGTAAATTGTACCTAGTGTGTGTGCGGGGATCACTGGTCAGTGCAGACTCAGTGGGCCGAAGGGCCTGTTTCCGTGTTGTATCTCTAAACTAAAGTAAATATTCCATGAGTTTATGGGCAGGGTGAATATTCTATGAAATTGAAGTAATGCAATGCGGAAACAGACCCTTCGGCCCAACTAAACTAATCCAATTAGCACGCTTCACAGAGTAATTAGTTGGTAACAAAAGGGTTTGGGAGGAGTTAAAAACATGAAAATATGTAGTTTTTTATTGCAGATAGATACTTATCATTCAGAGTTTCATCTACTAATCTTTAAGCTCGAGTGAACTTTGAATATTTCCATAAATTTGAGTCATGCTTGGATAAAAAAGCACTGCGTGTTTTCTTCAAGGCAGCTAATGAACTGGCCTCAACTACCTTCTGTGGCAGAGAATTCCACAGATTCACCACTCTCTGTGTAAATTTTTTTTTTCTCATCTCGGTCCTAAAAGACCCCCTTATCCTTAAACTGTGACCTCTTGTTCTGGACTTCCCCCTTATCCTTAAACTGTGACCTCTTGTTCTGGACTTCCCCAACATCGGGAATAATCTTCCTGCATCTAGCCTGTCCAACCCCTTAAGAATTTTGTAAGTTTCTATAAGATGCCCCCTCAAACTTCTAAACTCTAGCGAGTACAAGCCGAGCCTATCCAGTCTTTCTTCATATGAAATCTCCAAAGAAAAAACGGTTTGTAGGTTATTTTGCTGGGTAAAAATGTAAAATTGTGCCTACTGTATGTGTAGGGAAGTGTTAATGTGCGGGGACTACTGGCTGGTCTGGACTCCGTGGACCGAAGGGCCTGTTTCCGCGCTGTGTCTCTAAAAACTAAAAAGTACTGACGCAAGAGTGTCTACAAGCACAGGGACAAATGCTTGTAAGTAGGTGTATGGGGATGTGCAGAGAATAGGCTGATTGGGGCTTAATCTGTCAGTCAGTGTAGAAAAATAGAGAAACACTGTGCCATTTGTATTCTGCAACAGCAAGCAATCCCAGGCGCAGACACCCCTTGTCTAGCAGCTGCCAGACAAGTGACGCATTGCTCCCTCAGAGTCAAGAAGACCAGAGGAAGTGAAATCTACACAAAATGTTTGCATCTCATCCCTGTTTCCCTCGTACTTTGCTAAATTGTTTTATCAGTTTTAGTTTTTAGTTTTGTAAATACAGCGCGGAAACAGGCCCTTCGGCCCACCGAGCCCGCGCTGACCAGCGATCCCTGCACATTAACGCTATCCTACACACCAGGGACAATTTACATTTACACTAAGACAATTAACCTACAAACCTTGTACGCCTTTGGAGTGTGGGAGGAAACCGAAGATCTCGGAGAAAACCCACGCAGGTCATGGGGAGAACGTGTAAACTGCGTAAAGACAGCGCCCGTAGTCGGGATCGAACCCGGGTCTCTGGCACTGTGAGGCAGCAACTCTACCACTATGCCACACAATCAGTCGACCCATGGACAAGAGAAAAGGGAGTGTGTCATTTAATCTTGAAGGCCTTCCTTTAAGACCCCGTCATTCTGTTGGGTTAAATCACAGTGAAATCTGACAGTGGCATGGTGTGGTAGAGTCGGTGTATCTCAGCGCCAGAGATCCGGGTTCGCTCCTGACCTCGGGTGCTATCTGTTTTATGTGTGTGTGTTCTACCTGTGACTATGTGGGCTTCCTCTGGGTTCTCTGGGCTCCTACATCCCAAAGGCATGCGGGTTTGTAGGATCATTGGGCCTCTGTCAAATTGCCCCTAATGTGTACGCAGTGGGATATCATAGAACTAGAGTCGATTGGTAGACAAAAATGCTGGAGAAACTCAGTGGGTGAGGCAGCATCTATGGAGCGAAGGAATAGGTGACGCTTCGGGTCGAGACCCTTCTTCAGACTGATGTGGGGGTGGGGGGGGCGGGAAGAAGAAAGGAAGAGGCGGGGACAGTGGGCTGTGGGAAGGGGAGGGGAAGGAGGGAGGGAGAAAGCAGGGACTACCTGAAATTGGAGATGTCAATGTTCATACCGCTGGGGTGTAAACTGCCCAAGCGAAATATGAGGTGCTGCTCCTCCAATTTGTGGTGGTCCTCACTCTGGCCATGGAGGAGGCCCAGGACAGAAAGGTCAGATTCGGAATGGGAGGGGGAGTTGAAGTGCTGAGCCACCGGGAGATCAGGTTGGTTAATGCGAACTGTGCGGAGGTGTTGGGCGAAGCGATCGATAGAGTTGATGGGTGATCGACGTGGACCCCGTGGGTCAAAGAACCAGTTTGCATTCGGTATCTCTCAACCCAACCAAGACTCCATAGATTCTCATATTTTGGCACAACTGTTTTGATATCTTTAGCTTGGCTCTAATCGCAAACTCTGCCACACTAGTCGGGACTTTCCCACTAGAGGAAATAGATTTTTTGAGTGACTACCTCAAATATGCAAGCATCTCGAACACAGCAACAGCTCTCCTTTGTATGAAGAGTAGTGGAGGTGTGGGGTGGCGCTGCTGCCTCAGCGACAGAGACCCAGGTTCGATCCGAGGAAGGACATTATTGCCATAGAGGGAGTGCAGAGAAGGTTCACCAGACTGATTCCTGGGATGTCAGGACTGTCTTATGAAGAAAGACTGGATAGACTTGGTTTATACTCTAGAATTTAGGAGATTGAGAGGGGATCTTATAGAAACTTATAAAATTCTTAAGGGGTTGGACAGGCTAGATGCAGGAAGATTGCTCCCGATGTTGGGGAAGTCCAGGACAAGGGGTCACAGCTTAAGGATAAGGGGGAAATCCTTTAAAACCGAGATGAGAAGAACTTTTTTCACACAGAGAGTGGTGAATCTCTGGAACTCTCTGCCACAGAGGGTAGTCGAGGCCAGTTCATTGGCTATATTTAAGAGGGAGTTAGATGTGGCCCTTGTGGCTAAGGGGATCAGAGGGTATGGAGAGAAGGCAGGTACGGGATACTGAGTTGGATGATCAGCCATGATCATATTGAATGGCGGTGCAGGCTCGAAGGGCCGAATGGCCTACTCCTGCACCTAATTTCTATGTTTCTATGTTTCTATGATCCTGACCACGGGTGCTGTCTGTACGGAGTTTATACCTTCTCCCCGTGACCACATGGGTTTTCTCCCACACTCCAAAGACGTACAGGTTAATTGGCTTCGGTACAAATTGTAAATTGTCCCTAATGTGTGGGATAGTGTTAGTGTACGGGGTGATCGCTGATCGGTGGGCCGAAGGGTCTATTTCCGTGCTGAAGGGCTGTTTCTGTGCTGTATCTTGTCTAAACTCCAAATGAAATCAGATCATAAACAGGAATGGGGATAAAAACATTGGAATAAAAAGACTAAACACATTGCAATGAATTGACAGAGAAACAGATAAAAGATACTAGTTCCTTCAAAAGGTTAGCTTGGGCTGTATAGCATCTGCTGCTCCTCATGTTTAACACACATTGTCACCACCTTGCTTTCTGGATTGCTGGATTACGTATAGGAAGGAACTGCAGATGTTAGTTTACACCGAAGATAGCCACAGAAGGCTGAAGTAACTCAGTGGGACTGGGACTCTTGAGGGGGGATCTGGAGAGAAGGAAAGGGTGACGTTTTGGGTCTCAGTCTGAAGACGGGTCTCGATCCGAAACGTCCCATTCCTTCTCTCCTGAGATGCTGCCTGACCCGCTGAGTTACTCTAGCTTTTTGTGTCTATCTTTGGATTACATGGTGCTTTCACCCTGTTTGTTTCGCTACTTTGACATGTTCTTCTAAACTAGTTGTCTCTTGTTAAGATGAATTGTGTCTTTGACACTGCTGATAAGTTTGCATTCTGTGGCAGGGCTTGTGGAACAGTTTTCAGTGTGAATATACATTTTCTATAGGACAGATTTCTTCCCTGTTTAACAAAAGAAACATTACATTTAGTTTAGTGATGCCAAAGATCCTATAGCAGAGCAAGATAGATCACTCCTGCTAAATGCAATGGGCTGACATGTAGTACGCAACGGAGAGGAACGTGGGCCTTTTTTTCATCCATTTCCGTAACTGGATCCGACTCGCAGTGTAATCAACGTTGCGGGGGGACAGTTTGTGTTAATAAATTATAATTTTGAAAATGAGGTAAGATTTTTACCAAATAACTTTTGTTTTTGCGAGGATTTTTCCGTAACCGGCTTCCGTCTCCGCACTATTATCCTATGGGGTCTTTGGTGCGGAGACGGAAACCGGTTAGAGAAATGGGGGCCTTAAATGACCCATGAATCTGCCCATGACCGTACTACGTCTTTTTCGTCGAGTGGACTATCTTGCTCGCTACAGGATCTTTGCTGAAAACAGGCCATCGAGTCTACACCGACCATCGATCACTCATTCACGCTAGTTTTATGTTATGTTTTGTGTTATTCTCGGGTCGGGGGGGAGTCGTCCCGTACCCCCCCCAGCCATTAGGTTAGGTCGGAGGGAGTTCCCCCCGCCACGTGTACCATGTAATCCCGTGCTACCTACTCCATGGTCGGATAGTCGGCGACTAAACTGTCTTCCCCACCTGGTTTGCCAGGTGAGGAGGGGGCTGTGGACCCCCAGTAGGACCAAAAACAAGACCTGTCAAAGGGCGGATGTGCTCCTAGCGAGCAACACTTCAGTAGAAGTTGCGATCACTGTCGTACGTAGCATTGATGTTTACGATGATGATGATGACTCTCTCCTCCACTCCCCACGCACTGAGGGATAGTTAACCTACAATCCCGCACGTCTTTGGGATGTGGGAGGAGACCGGAGCACCCGGAGGAAAGCCACACCGCCACGGGGGGAGAACGTGCAAACTCCACACAGACAGAAGCACAGGATCGAGGCTGGTTCTCTGGCACTGCGGGGCAGTGGCTCTACCAGCTTTGCCACTGTGCCGACCACTTTTACATCTTTCTGCACTGACAGATTCACAAAGCACTTGTCATTCAGAGACCTGCTTTAATCAGAAAAACCTTGAAATGATACTTTTATGGTGGTGTCAGCTGGGCAGAGATAAGATTTTTTTTTTGTGTGATGCATATTGGGAGAACAATAACAAAGGAACTTTGTAGCTGATTTCCTGGTTTCAGTATCCCGTAAAACACGGAACTGTATCGGTTAAAGGATTAATCCCAGTTAGACTGATTGGCACTGATGTATTTGTAGTGCACCGTCCATTATTCATCTTAGAAGCTCAAGAGTCCTATTCCAGGTTTGTTCCCGTTCTATGTCCTGGCATTATGTGCATTCGGGTAAATTCCATTCACTTTGTACAAATTCTGTTTGTCCTTGACGCCAAAGTGCTGGATTCTGTAAACATAAACTACCCGAGGGACTTGTGTAGGAATGAACTTGGAAAGCATGTTGTCCGGAAATATTACCATCTGGTTTGGGAATTGCTCTGCTCAGGACAAGAAGGCTCTGCAGAGAATAGTGCGTTCGGCCGAACGTACTATGGGAGCTTCACTCGCCCCCCTGCAGGAACTATACATCAGGAGGTGCAACTCCAGAGCCAATAAAATCATGGGAGACCCCTTCCACCCCTGCAACGGACTGTTCCAGCTGCTACGGTCAGGCAAACGCCTCCGTTGCCATACGGTGAGAACGGAGAGGTTGAGAAGGAGTTTCTTCCCAGAGGCCATTCGGACTGTAAACTCCTATCTCACCAGGGACTAACTTTACTGAACCTTTGTCCTTCCGCCCACAATATTTAATATGTAAAAGAATATGTGATTCTGTTTGTACTTTGTTTGGTTGTTTGTTTGTTTGTCTTTTTGCACAAAGTCCGCGAGCATTGCCACTTTTCATTTCACTGCACATCTTGTATGTGTATGTGACGAATAAACTTGACTTGACTTGAACTGCGATGCTGGTTTAAGTCGAAGAAAGACACAAAATGGTGGAGTAACTCAGCGGGACAGGCAGCATCTCTGGAGAGAAGGAATGGCCGACGTTTCGGGTCGAGACCCTTCTCGACCCGAAATGTCACCCGTTCCTTCTCTCCAGAGATGCTGCCTGTCCCGCTGAGTTACTCCACCATTTTGTGTCTACTCAGGGAACTTGGCAGGGTGGCACGTAGGTAGAATTGCTGGCATCACAGCACCAGAGATGCGGGTTCGATCCCGACTACTGTATGGAGATTGTACGTTCTCCCCGTGACCTGCGTGGGTTTTTCTACGAGACCTTCGGTTTCCTCCCACACTCCAAAGACATAGGTTAATTGGCTTCGGTAAAATTGTAAATTATCCCTAATGTGTGTGGGATAGTGTTAGTGTGTGGGAGATCGCTGGTTGGCACGGACTTGGTGGGCCGAAGGGCCTGTTTCCACGCTGTATCTCTAAACTAAACTAAGGTCAGGCAGCATCTGTTGATGGAATGCACAGACAATGTTTCAGGCCCGGACTTTCTTCATACTCAGTGTGGCCTCTGTGTTGTGCTGAATATACTAATTGTTTTAGTTGAAAAGTTTAATTAATGATTCTATTGCAGGATTGGGCTATCCAGCATCTATCAGTTACTAAGACCATCGACAATCTTTCACCTATATGCCATTTTCCGGCCCCAACTTCACATCCCTGATTCCCATCAAAGTATAACATTCCGTATTCCTTGACACAGCAGATGAGCCTCTTGGATAGAAAATTCCCACCGTCCCCTATCCTTGGAGGGAAGAAATACTTTTCTCCCCTTCCCATTCCCACACTGACCTTTCCGTCCTGGGCCTCCTCCACTGACAGAGTGAGGCCCAGTGCAAATTGGAGGAACAGCACCTCATATTTCGCTTGGGCAGCTCACACCCCAGCGGTATGATCATTGACTTCTCTAACTTCAAGTAGCCCTTGCTTTCCCTCTCTCTCCATCCCCTCCCCCACCCAGTTCGTTGTACCGGTTTCACTGTTGTCCTGTTGGGTTTCACTGCCTGTGTAACCTTCTCCACAGCCAACAACGGACCATTGTGGGCTCCACCTTGCCTTGATCACCGTGGCTTTTTGCATATCTTTCATTCATTTGTCCTTTGCACCTTCTGTATCTCTCGTTTCCCTTTCCCCCGACTCTCAGTCTGAAGAAGGGTCTCATTCGAGTCGAGAGATACAGAGAATGTGCAAAGGACAAATGAATGAAAGATAAGTAACTCCGCGGGTCAGGCATTCTTTTTCTCCAGAGATGCTGCCTGACCCGCTGAGTTACTCCAGGTTTTTGCATCTATCTAGGGTAATCTCGGACATCAGTTCAAATATATCCCATTATCCTCAAGGAAATAGACGAGGAAATTTCAGAAACTTAAAGTCAAAACTTTAAAATAAATTATTACAATTAAAATTAAAATAAATCAGAAAATTACTGGGGGGGCGGGGGATTAATATAAAACCAGTCGAGAAGATTCAAGAGTGTTTTATTGTGATATTTCCCGGATAGGAACTATGAAATCCTTGCAGCAGCACAACAGATAACAGCATAACAGATACATGAACATAGACACAAAATGCTGGAGTAACTCAGCGGGTCAGGCATCAGCTCTGGAGCAAAGAAATAGGTGGCGTTTCGGGTCAAGACCCATCTTAAGTAAACATAGTATTCTGTAACCACCTGTACCAGAGAGTTGTGAATCTGTGGAATTCTCTGCCACAGAAGGCAGTGGAGGCCAATTCACTGGATGTTTTCAAGAGAGAGTCAGATTTAGCTCTTAGGGCTAAGGGATATGGGAGAAAGCCGGAACGGGATACTGATTTTAGATGATCAGCCATGATCATATTGAATGGCAGTGCTGGCTCGAAGGGCTGAATGGCCTACTCCTGCACCTATTGTCTATTGTCTAAGAGGACAGTGTAGAGGGCGATGGGCCAGTGGGACTAGTGTGGATGGGCCATGTTGGTCAGTATGGGCAATTTTGGCTGAAGAGCCTGTTTCCACGCTGTATGACTGCAATTTATCCAGTCCCCAAAACCAGATACTTTGGCATCAAGAACAATCAGAAGCTGAAAACTAATTGTGACTCGAAGGGCTGAATGGCTTACTCCTGTACCTATTTTCTATGTTTCCATCTCGAAGTCACAGGGAGAATGTACAATTCCGTACAGACAGTACCCGTAGACGGGATATAATATTGAATGTTCTCGCTCTTCTTGAAGAACGGCCCTCACGTCCCGTGTCCCCCATAGCAAGTACCATTCTCAGACCTTGGTATTTTCTCTCAATTTAGTTGCCCATATCTAAGCAACAATAGCCCACCTTAGGCCATGGTCACGTATATCCACTATGTAACAATGAAAGTGGAGTTAGACACAGAATGCTGGAGTAACTCAGCGGGACAGGCAGCACCTCTGGGGAGAAGGAATGGGTGACGTTTCGGCTCGAGACCCTTTCTTCGAGCACAATTAAATTGCGAGCAGTTTCTGGGCCCCAGATCTGAGGAAGGATATGCTGGCCTCTGGTCCAGAGGAGGTTTATGAGAATGATCCCGGGAATGAGTGGGTTAACGTATGATGAGGATTTGACACCACTGGGCCTTTACTCGCTGGAGTTTAGAAGAATGAGGAGGGGGGGGGGGGGCTCATTGAAACTTAACTTACCAAATAGTGAAAGGCCTGGATAGAGTAGACATGGAGAGGATGTTGCCACTAGTGGGAGTCAGAACTTATGAATACAGCATTGAAACAGGCCGTTTTCCTCCTACATTTGCAAAAATGTAGAGGTTGGTGGATTAATTAGTAATTAAGTAAGTAAGTAATTTTTATTTATATAGCACTTTTAAATCAAATCACGTTGAAGCCAAAGTGCTTTACAGAGAATAAATTAGATTACCATACATGCATATAAAATAAAAAATAAACAAAGACACAATACACTATTCAACATGAACGTCCCCCCCACAGCAGAATCACCAAAAAGTCCAGTCCTCCTCCTCCTCCTAGTCCACCCGAGGTCGGGGCCTATTTGAGGCCTCCGCAGCCAGTGGCCACAACGGCGGCCCGATGTTATAGGCCCTCTCTCTGGAAGATGGAACTCCGGCGTAGGTTGAACACTCCTCAGCGTCTTGGAATGTCTGGAGCGGCCGCTTCCTCCCTTTTTGCACTATTATTCTCAAGTTCACAAGTTATAGGAGTAGAATTAGGCCATTCGGCCCATCGAGTCCATTCCGCTATTTAATCATGGCGGATCTCTGCCTCCTAATCCCATTTTCCTGCCTTCTCCCCGTAATCTTTGACACCCGTTCTAATCAAGAGCCTGTCGATCTCTGCCTTAAAACTATCCACCAACTTGGCCTCCACAGTCGTCTGTGGCAATGTGTTCCGCAGATTCACCACCCTCTGACTAGAGAAATTCCTCCTCACCTCCTTTCTAAAAGAGCACCCTTTAATTCTGAGGCTGTGACCTCTGGTTCTAGACTCTCCCAATAGTGGAAACATCCTCTCCACATCCACTCTATCCAGGCCTTTCATTATTCTGTAAGTCTCAATGAGGTCCCCCCCTCAACCTTCTAAACTCCAGCGAGTACAGGCCCAATGCCGTCAAATGCTCATCATATGCTAACCTACTCATTCCTGGAATCATTCTTATAGACCTCCTCTGGACCCTCTCCTAAACCCTCTTCAGATTATTGTTTGATTGTTGTGTGTGTGTGTGTCTATATATGTGTGTGTGTGTGTATGTATGTGTGTGTGTGTATATATATATATACGATTGTTGTGTGTGTGTGTGTCTATATATGTGTGTGTGTGTGTGTGTATGTATGTGTGTGTGTGTATATATATATATATATACATACACGCGTGCGTGTGTGTATATATTTATTTATGTGTGTGTGTGTATATATATATTTATGTGTCTGTGTATATATGTGTGTGTATATATGTGTGTGTGTATATATATATTTGTGTGTGTGTGTGTGTATATATATATGTGTGTATATGTATATGTGTGTGTGTATATATTTATATGTGTGTGCTTGTGATCATTTTTTTCTCATCTATTATATTGTTTACAATGTACTATGATTCCATATTCTGTTGTGCTGCTTCAAGTAAGAATGTCATTGTTCAGTCTGGGATACATGACAAAACACTCTTGAATCTTGCATTAAGGAATCGCTCTGCAACCACTCAAACTCTGCCGAGTCATCAGATACACTTTTAATTTGTTGAGGACATGCTGCTGCATAAAACGATGAGCCAGCAAGATGAGTGAGCATGCAGGAAATCATTTTGTTTTACGGGAAAACAACTTGGCTATTTGGAGGAAAAAAAGCCGCTCTTGAACAAGGGCTTCTGAGTGTTCTTGATGCCAAAGTATCTGGTTTTGGGGACTGGATAAATTGCAGTCATAGAGTCATACAGCGTGGAAACAGGCCCTTCGGCCCAAATTGCCCATACTGACCAACATGGCCCATCCACACTAGTCCCACTGGCCCATCGCCCTCTACACTGTCCTCTTAGACAATAGGTGCAGGAGTAGGCCATTTGGCCCTTCGAGCCAGCACCGCCATTCAATGTGATTATGGCTGATCATCTCCAATCAGTACCCCGTTCCTGCCTTCTCCCCATATCCCCTGACTCCGCTATTTTTAAGAGCCCTATCTAGCTCTCTCTTGAAAGTATGCAAAGAACCGGCCTCCACCGCCCTCTGAGGCAGAGAATTCCACAGACTCACAACTCTGAGAAAAAGTGTTTCCTCGTCTCCGTTCTAAATGCTCCTCGTCTCCGTTCTAAATCGACCATTCTTATTTTGGTCATTCTGGTTAGGCAATAATGGTGGAATAGGCAATAATGTTGGTGAGATGGGATGGGGAGAGGATGTTTCCACCAGTGGGGGTGTCTAGGACCAGAGGGCACAACCTCAGAATAAAAGGACGTACCTTTAGAAAGGAGATGAGGAGGAATTTCTTTAGTCAGAGGGTGGTGAATCTGTGGAATTCTTCGCCACAGACAGCTGCGGAGGTCAAGTCAGTGGATATTTTTAAAGCAGAGATAGACAGATTCTTGATTAATACGGGCATCAGGGGTTATGGGGAGAATGCAGGAGAATGGGGTCTAGAGGTAAAAATAGATCAGTCATGATTGAATGGCTGAGCAGAGTCAATGGGCCGAATGGCCTAATTCTGCTCCTAAGTATTATGAACTGTACGCAAAATAAAGACACATGATGATAAAGTACAATTGGACTGTCCCTTGATACAGTTCTCTTGCTGTTTAAGAAGGAACTGCAGATGCTGGAAAATTGAAGGCAGACAAAAATGCTGGAGAAACTCAGCGGGTGCAGCAGCATCTATGGAGCGAAGGAAATAGGCAACGTTTCGGGCCGAAACCCTTCTTCTTTGCCTATTTCCTTCGCTCCATAGATGCTGCTGCACCCGCTGAGTTTCCCCAGCATTTTTGTGAACCTTAGATGCTGAGATACCTACCTGGGCTGTGCGGTAGAGGGTTGTATTTGCTTATAGTCCCACAGCATGGAAACAGGGGTCACATGCCCATCACCTCTAACCTCATCTCCTGCGTTTCATGTTCCCGTTGTGACCTCATGTACATTGCCCATCGACAAGTGTGGACTCCCACAATGTGTCTGCGTCTATATATGACGTCTATATGTGCGTATATATGCACAAATAAACTTGGGGAGAATTAAGGGCCTGTCCCACATGCCGATTTTTTTCGGCGACTGACGCCATCACGCTGCGGATTTTTCGGTGACCTGATACGTCAGTCAATGATGCCGATAAAATCGCCAAGTGGGACAGGCCCGTTACTTTTGTCTCGTGTATGTGGTGTGTGTGTGTGTGTGTGTGTGTGTGTGTGTGTGTGTGGTGTGTGTGTGTGTGTGTTGGTGTGGTGGTGTGGGTGTGTGTATATTGTGTGTATACACACATACATACATACACACATACATACACAATTGGGGAAAGACAAATGTGATGCTTCCAAGTCTATGTAGTTCGGAGCCTATTTGAAGGATGTCGTGTTTAACAGCCCGATGGCTGTGGGAAAGAAGCTGCTGCTGAACCTGGACGTTACAGTTTTCAGGCTCATGTACCTTCTTCCCGATGGCAGGGGTGAAATGAGAGCGTGGCCAGGAATCGCTGCCTCACAAAATGGCAGCCAGCATCTGACGATGCTGGCTGCCATTTTGTGAGGCAGCGACTCCTGTAGATCCCTTCGATGGTGGGGAGGTCAGTACCCGCGATGGACCGGGCAGTGTTCAACCACAGTCTTCTTTGTTCCTGGGCGTTCGAGTTGCCGATTCAAGTCGACTTCAGTTTGACTTGATTGTATTTATGTATAGTATTATCTGATCTGTTTGGATAGCATGCAAAACAAATCTTCTCATTGTGCAAATGCCAATAATAAAAACCTGGACCTAAAATTGATATTAAGGAGGAATTGTAAATGGAAATAGGCCTTGTGATAGAATTTACGAGGATGTTGCCAGGACTCGAGGGTGTGAGCTACAGGGAGAGGTTGAGCAGGCTGGGACTCTATTCCTTGGAGCGCAGGAGGATGAGGGGAGATCTTATAGAGTTGTATACAAAATCACGAGAGGAATAGATCGGGTAGACGCATAGAGTCTCTTGCCCAGAGTAGGTGAATTGAGGACCAGAGGACATAGGTTTAAGGTGAAGGGGGAAAGATTTAATAGGAACCTGAGGAGGTATCTTTCACACCAAGGGTGGTGGGTGTATGGAACGAGCTGCCGGAGGCGGTAGATGAGGTAGGTAGTATCGCAACGTTTAAGAAACATGGATAAGACAGGTTTAGAGGGATATGGGCCAAACGCAGGCAGGTGGGACTAGTGTAGATGGGGCATGTTGGCCAGTGTGGGCAAGTTGGGCCAAATGGCCTGTTTGCACACTGTGTGACTCGGGGTTGGACTAGTGTAGATGGGGCATGTTGGCCTGTGTGGGCAAGTTGGGCCAAATGGCCTATTTGCACACTGTGTGACTCGGGGTTGGACTAGTGTAGATGGGGCATGTTGGCCTGTGTTGGCAAGTTGGGCCAAATGGCCTATTTGCACACTGTGTGACTCGGGGTTGGACTAGTGTAGATGGGGCATGTTGGCCTGTGTGGGCAAGTTGGGCTGATGAGCCTGTTTCCACACTGTGTGACTCTGACTCTAACCCGCGTTCTGGTTCTCTTCTCACTTGCAGGCAGAGGTTATGAGCCTCGATGAATACGCGAAGACGTCACGGTCCCTCCAGTACTGAGCAGGGAGTGTACCTCGGGCCGACGCAGACTCAAGTACTCTCCTCCTCCTCCTCCCTCCCTTCACTCTCCGCCTCTTCCGCCCCCCCAACGCTTACCTTCAAGGACGACATGTCGTGCCGCGACCGCACGCAGGAGTTCTTCGCTGCCTGCAAGTCCATGCAGAACAGACAGGTGAGCATTCGGCTGCTTCTCGTGGGGACGTACGATGGCGGGAGATGAGGTGGGGCTAACGAGAGGGGCTTCTACTTTGTGGAGGGAAGGTTTTAAGGTGTGTGGGGCTTGTACTCGCTAGAATTTAGAATATTGAGGGGGGTTCTTATAGAAACTTACAAAATTCTTAAGGGGTTGGACAGGCTAGATGCAGGAAGATTGTTCCCGATGTTGGGGAAGTCCAGAACAAGGGGTCACAGTTTAAGGATAAGAGGGCAGTCTTTTAGGACCGAGATGAGAAAATCATTTTTTACACAGAGAGTGGCGAATCTGTGGAATTCTCTGCCACAGAAGGTAGTTGAGGTCAGTTCATTGGCTATATTTAATAGGGAGTTATATGTGGCCCTTGTGGCTAAAGGGATCACGGGGTATGGAGAGAAGGCAGGGATGGGATACAGAGTTGGATGATCACGCGGTTCTTGGGGTGGAGAGGGGTGATAGCGGTATAAAGGGGAGGATAGTGTCTTGTGTTCTGTGTCTTGTGTCTACTGTTTGTGGGTAAGTGTGTCTGTTTAGTGTTCAGCCATGAGCGAATGGCGGTGCGGGCTCGACGGACCTGGTGGTCTACTCTCGCACCTACTTTCTATGTTTCTATGTTTCTATCAGCCATGATCATATCGAATGGCGGTGCAGGCACGAAGGGCCGAATGGCCTACTCCTGCACCAATTTTCTATGTTTCTATGTTTCTAAATGGTGGTGGTGCTTGGCCAAGAATGCTTTCACCCAATTAATGTTACAGAGAGATACAGCGTGGAAACAGGCCCTTCGGCCCAACTTGCCCGCACCGGCCAACATGTCCCATCTACAATAGTCCCACCTGCCTACGTTTAGCCCATATCCCTCCAAACTAGTTCCATCTCTGTACCTGTCTAATTGCTTCTTAAACGTTGGGATAGTCCCTGCCTCGACTACCTCCTCTGGCAAAATGTGTAGGAAAGAACTGCAGATGCTGGTTTCAATCGAAGATAGACACAAAATGCTGGAGTAACTCAGCGGGATAGGCAGCATCTCTGGAGGGAAGGAATGGGCGACGTTTCTGGTTGAGACCCTTCTTCACACCGGTCGGAGGGGGGGGGGAGATACATAGATAAGGAAGTGTAAGGTGTGAAAACAGCGCAATGGGAATGGAGATCAAGGAAAATGTGGAGATTGAGAAGTCTGAAGAAGGGTCTCGACCCAAAACGTCACCCATTCTTTCTCTCCAGAGATGCTGCCTGTCCCGCTGAGTTGCTCCAGCATTTTGTGTCCACCTCCTCTGGCAGCTCGTTCCATTACCCACCACCCTTTGTGTGAAAAGGTTACCCCTCAGATTCTTATTATTAGTCTAGGACTGATAATGTGCACTTGGGTCCACTGTTAATACGATCCCTTGCACAAGATGCACAAGATCGTAAAGCAGAGAAGAGCTCGGCACAGTAGTGGGCCCTTGGACTCATGATGTCCCTGTGAAACATGACACCGAGATCAACTAACCTCACCCGCCTGCACGTGAACCATATCCCTCCATTCCCTGCATATTCATGTACCGATCTAAAAGCCTCTGAAATGCCACTGTCATATCTGCCTCCACCACCACCCCTGGCAGCGCGTTCCAGGCACCCACCACAGACGGGGACTGGAACACCCACCACAGAAACTATCCAGAGAGCCGGCCTCCACCGCCCTCTGAGGCAGAGAATTCCACAGACTCACCACTCTCTGTGAGAAAAAAGTGTTTCCTCATCTCCTTTCTAAATGGCTTACCCCTTATTCTTAAACTGTGTGTGTGGCCCCTGGTTCTGGACTCCTCCAACATCGGGAACATGTTACCTGCCTCTAGCCCCTTGATAATCTTATATGTTTCAATAAGAACTCCTCTCATCCTTCTAAACTCCAGAGTGTACAAGCCCCTCATGATTTTATGCACTAAGGATTGAAAGATGCAGCACGGAAACAGGCCCTTCGGCCCACCAAGTCCAGGCTGACCATCAATCACCCATTCACACACGAGTTCTATGATATCCCACTTTCTCATCCACTCCCTGCACAGTCGGGGCGATTTACAGAGGGCCGACTAACCTATAGTTAATTAACCCACACGTCTTTGTGATGTGGGAGAAGATTGGAGGAAACCCTCACGGCCACAGGGAGAACGTGCAAATTCCACACGCACGCACGCATACACACGCACAGCACCCGAGGTCAGGATTGAACCCGGGTCTCTAGCGCTGTGAGGCAGCGTCTCCACCCGCTGCACCACCGTACCACCTCAAGGAGTTCTCTGCCATTTAGAAATGTATTGGGAGGGAATTTGATGAAGGCGCTACGGAGAAGAGGGGGAGGGATTGCTTGCGATGTTTCTTAATGACGTCCTTCTTTCACTTTCAGAATGGATTACAGGTGAACAAGCCTCACCTGAAAACCATGCGGCAACAGAGCGAATTCACAATCATGGCCAAGTGAGTATTGTCACCTCTGGGTTATGTCAGACAGGGGTTAAAGTGTAAAGTGTTTGGCAACCGGGACATCACGTAGGTCAAGGCCTTCAGCGAAAGGATCGCTCAGTCCACCTTGACCTGCGTGGTTGCCAAAAACTTCCCATTCCCACATCAACCTTTCCGTCCTGGGCCTCCTCCACTGTCAGAGTGAGGCCCAACACAAATTGGAGGAACAGCACCTCATATTTCGCTTGGGCAGCTCACACCCCAGCGGTATGAACGTTGACTTCTCTAACTTCAAGTAGCCCTAGCTTTCCCTCTCTCTCCATCCCCTCCCCCACCCAGTTCGTTGTACCGGTTTCACTGTTGTCCTGGTGGGTTTCACTGCCTGTGTAACCTTCTCCACAGCCAACAACGGACCATTGTGGGCTCCACCTTGCCTTGATCCTCGTGGCTTTTTGCATATCTTTCATTCATTTGTCCTTTGCACCTTCTGTATCTCTCGTTTCCCTCTCCCCCGACTCTCAGCCTGAAGAAGGGTCTCGACCCGAAACGTCACCTATTCATTTCCCCCCAGAACTGACTCACTCGAGCTGCACCTCATATTTCGCTTGGGTAGTTTACATCCCAGCAGTATGAACATTGTCTTCTCCAATTTCAGGTAGTCCCTGCTTTCTCCCTCTTTCCCCTCCCCTTCCCAGCTCTCCCACAGCCCGCTTTCTCCGCATCTACCTTTCTTCTTCCCCCCACCCCCACATCAGTCTGAAGAAGGGTCTCGACCCGAAACGTCGCCTATTTCCTTCGCTCCATAGATGCTGCCTCACCCGCTGAGTTTCTCCAGCATTTTTGTCTCCCTTCGATTTTCCAGCATCTGCAGTTCCTTCTTAAACACTGAGTTACTCCAGCACTTTGTAAACCAGCATCTGCAGTCTGCTTCAGTATGAAACACATATTGTTCTGCCGGTCTGCAGTGCATACATACATGACTCCAGTGCCTACTCACTAATTGGCAAGGATGGGGGTGTGCACAAGAGGTTCTCTCCGTAGACACTAACCAACATTTGCTTTGTGCTGAAGATAGACACAAAGCGCTGGAGTGACTCAGCGGGTCAGGCAGCACCTCTGGAGAACATGGATAGGCGATGTTTCGGGTCGGGACCCTTCCTCTGACCGATTGTAATTGGGGAGGGGGGAACTGGCAGCGAGAAAAAACCAGGATAAATCAGGACCGGCAACAGATGACCTCGGGCAGGGAGGTTCCATGATAGGCTGATAGTTGGTGAGCCCACGTTTTGTGTCCATCTTTGTTATAAACCAGCATCAATGGATATTTTTAAGGCAGAGATAGCTACTTTCTTGATTAGTACGGGTGTCAGGGGATAATAGACAATAGGTGCAGGAGTAGGCCTTTCGCCCCTTCGAGCCAGCACCGCCATTCAATGTGATCATGGCTGATCATCCCCAATCTGTACCCCGTTCCTGCCTTCTCCCCATATCCCCTGACTCCGCTATCTTTAAGAGCCCTATCTAGCTCTCTCTTGAAAGCATCCAGAGAACCTGCCTCCACCGCCCTCTGAGGCAGAGAATTCCACAGACTCACCACTCTCTGTGAGAAAAAAGTGTTTCCTCATCTCCGTTCTAAATGGCTTACTCCTTATTCTTAAACTGTGGCCCCTGGTTCTGGACTCCCCCAACATCGGGAACATGTTTCCTGCCTCTAGCGTGTCCAAACCCTTAATAATCTTATATGTTTCAATGAGATCACCTCTCATCCTTCTAAACTCCAGAGTGTACAAGCCCAGCTGCTCAGCATATGACAGTCCCGCCATCCCGGGAATTAACCTTGTAAACCACTCCCTCAATAGCAAGAATATGGGATATGGGGAGAAGGCAGGAGAATGGGGTTAGGAGGGAGAGATAGATGGATCAGTCATGATTGAATGGCGAGATAGGCTCGATGGGCCGAATGGCCAAATTCTGCTGATCTGCATGCAGCTTCTTTACATTGGTGCTGTTTACCAATGACTGCAAGCAGCAAATATCAAGAACAACGGGCGATGCTTAGATAATTCTACACCATCCCGTTATGCGCCCTAAGACGGACAACGCACAAGTCAGATAGATCCTTCTGCGCTGTCCTGAAAATATTTCATTGACAGCCCCCATGTAAATTAGCTCAGCCTGATCAGCCGTGCTTGTGGCACAGACACGTTGCCAACTCGGCCCCGTGGGATGAGGGGTGAGATTCCACTCATAGTTCAGCTGCTCTCCAGTCCAATGGGCTGAACCACTAATGCCCTCCGAGGACAGCGAAGAGCAAGGTCCCATGGACAGGGCAGCACAGGAACAGCTGCAAAGGGTGCAGGGAAGATTTGCAAGGGTGTTGCCAGGACTCGAGGGTCTGGCCTGTACAGAGAGGCCGAGCAGACTCCGACTCCATTCCTCAGAGCGCAGGAGGATGAGGAGTGATTGAAACATATAGAATATGGAGCTGGAGTAGGCCATTCGGCCCATTGGCTGATCATCCAAAATCAGTAACCCTGTTCCTGCTTTTTTCCCCATATCCCCAAGTAGGAGTGTCGAGGGAACCGGGGTCCGGCCCTACTGCGCCCCAGTATCCAGCTAGAGGAGGCACCCCCACCCCCCCCCGGAGAACAAGGATAGACTGGAGAGGACGGGGATGTGTCATCCAGGAATGGAAACGTAGAACAATAGGTGCAGGAGTAGGCCATTTGGCCCTTCAGGCCAGCACCGCAATTCAATATGACAATAGACAATAGGTGCAGGAGTAGGCCATTCGGCCCTACAGGCCAGCACAGCCATTCAATATGACAATAGACAATAGGTGCAGGTGTAGGCCATTTGGCCCTTCAGGCCAGCACCGCAATTCAATATGACAATAGACAATAGGTGCAGGAGTAGGCCATTCGGCCCTACAGGCCAGCACAGCCATTCAATATGACAATAGACAATAGGTGCAGGAGTAGGCCATTTGGCCCTTCAGGCCAGCACCGCAATTCAATATGACAATAGACAATAGGTGCAGGAGTAGGCCATTCGGCCCTACAGGCCAGCACAGCCATTCAATATGACAATAGACAATAGGTGCAGGTGTAGGCCATTCGGCCCTTCAGGCCAGCACCGCCATTCAATATGACAATAGGTGCAGGTGTAGGCCATTCGGCCCTTCAGGCCAGCACCGCCATTCAATATGACAATAGACAATAGGTGCAGGAGTAGGCCATTCGGCCCTTCAGGACAGCACCGCCATTCAATTTGACAATAGGTGCAGGAGTAGGCCATTCAGCCCTTCAGGACAGCACCGCAATTCAATATCACAATAGACAATAGGTGCAGGAATAGGCCATTCGGCCCTTCAGGCCAGCACCGCCATTCAATATGACAATAGACAATAAGTGCAGGAATAGGCCATTCGGCCCTTCGAGCCAGCACCGCCATTCACGGTGATCATGGCTGATCATCTAAAATCAGTACCCCGTTCCTGCTTTTTCTCCCCATATCTTTTGATTCCTTTAGCCCCAAGAGCTAAATCTAACTCTCTCTTGAAAACATCCAGTGAATCAGCCTCCACTGTCTTCTGTGGCAGAGAATTCCACAGATTCACAACTCTCTGGGTGAAAAAGTTTTTCCTCATCTCAGCCCTAAATGGCCGACCCCTTATTCTTATAGAGGTATACAAAATCATGAGTGGAATAGATTGGGTAAATGCACAGAGGTTCTTCCCCAGAGCCAACAATGGTTCATTGTTGACTCTTGGCTAGGTGATAACGAGTTATACAGACATTGAAACTCAACAGAACGATAGTGTCTGATGATGGGTCTGATGAAGGGCCTCGACCTGAAACTACACCCATTTCTTTTCTCCAGAGATGCTGCCCGACCCGCTGAGTTATTCCAGCTTTTTGTGTCTATCTTTGGTTTAAACCAGCATCTGCAATTCCTTCCTACACACAAGTCCCACCTGCCCGCGCTGCCCGACCCATGGTGTTACTCCAGCATTTTGTGTCCATCTTTAGAGAACATGGACAGGTGATGTTTTGGGCCTGACGAAAGGTCTCGACCTGAAGCATCACCTCTCCGTGTTCTCCAGGGATACTGCCCGACCCGCAGAGTTACTCCAGCACTTTGGCTTCTTAGTGAAACTCTTACCTTTTCGTGCAGCTGAATAAATGTGTTGTCATGAAATTTTGTGTTTCTTTGCAGGCGAATTGGAAAAGATTTGAGTAATACGTTCTCCAAACTGGAAAAACTGACCATATGTAAGTGTTGGCACTGAGGGCCATACTAGGTTCAGGTTCATTATTGTGACTTGCACTGAGGTACCGTGAAAAGCACAGTCGTGCATGCCAAAGATCCTATAGCGGAGCAAGATAGACCACTCCTGCTAAATACAATGGGCTGACGTGTAGTACGCAACGGAGCGGAACGTGGGCCTTTTTTTCATCCATTTCCGTAACCCGACCCGCAGTGTAATCAACGTTGCGGCCGAACAGTTTGTGTTAATAAATTATAATTCTGAAAATGAGAAGATTTTTACCAAATAACTTTTATTTTTACGAGGATATTTCCGTAACCGGCTTCCGTCTCCGCTCTAGTATCCTGTGGGATCTTTGGTGCGGAGACGGAAGCCGGTTACGGAAATGGGGCCGAAAATGACCCATGAATCTGCCCATGACCGTACTACGTCTTTTTGGTCGAGTGGACTATCTTGCTCCGCTATAGGATCTTTGGTGCTTGCTATCCAAACAGATCAGATAATACAGAGCTGCCAAGTAGTACGGATTTTCCTTATTTTGTACGGAAATGCGATAAGTACGGATTTGCTTTGTAAAATACGGATTTTTTTAAATCGGCCCAACTTCCTGTTTTATCATCAGTCTGAAGAAGGGTTTCGGCCCGAAACATTGCCTATTTCCTTCGCTCCATAGATGCTGCCTCACCCATTGAGTTTCTCCAGCATTTTTACCTTCCTGTTTCAGCTTGCTGCTTAAAAAATGCAAGGATATAAAAAGTCATACTGTAACTCTAAAAATTATAGCAGATTAAATCTATTAGTATTTTAAATGTCAAGATCTGGATGATTATTTTTGTGAACTTTGATCTGCCTGTCCCGCTACAGGTTTAAACAGCGCTGTCAGTTTAGCGCGTGGGATTTTAAACGAACAGCGCTATGGGTTCAAATCATAACGCTTGCAGCTGGAGAGCCATTACCTTTACACACAGCGCTATGGCCACCAAGACTGTTCGGGAAGGGAGAGGGAGGGAATAAGAGAGGGAGGGAGAAAAAAAGGAAGGAGGGAGGGAGAGAGAGGGAGGGAAAGAGAGGAAGGAGGGAGAGGGAGGCTTCCAAAATGGCTTCTAAATCATCGTCTGGTGCTAAAAGCAAGAAGCAGCCGTTGAAACAGAAGTATACAAAGAGATGGCAATGAATACACTGTCAAGTAAGGTGCATAGAAGACATTTGGTAGCAAAGTTGTGCATTCTTGTACTCTTATATGGGTATGACCGCACATAAAAAAACAACATTTTTTTTCAGCAAAATGGCACCTCGTAAAAATACTGATTTCCTCAGCAAAATACTGATTTTCAGGTACTAGAATACTGAAATGCTCTGACAAAACTTGGCAGCTCTGGATAATATCATACATAGATATCATCGTCAAACTTAAGTACAATAGGTGGTGCAAAGGGGAAGATACAGAGTGCAGAATCTACAATGCCCTCCATAATGTTTGGGACAAAGACATAGAAACATAGAAAATAGGTGCAGGAGTAGGCCATTCGGCCCTTCGAGCCTGCACCGCCATTCATTATGATCATGGCTGATCATCCAACTCAGTATCCCATCCCTGCCTTCTCTCCATACCCCCTGATCCCTTTAGCCACAAGGGCCACATCTAACTCCCTCTTAAATATAGCCAATGAACTGTGGCCTCAACTACCTTCTGTGGCAGAGAATTCCAGAGATTCACCACCTCTGTGTGAAAAATGTTTTTCTCATCTCGGTCCTAAAAGATTTCCCCCTTATCCTTAAGGACCTCTGTACTCCGCAATTTGAGATTTGCAATAGAAAAAAATCACATGTGGTTAAAGTGCACATTGTCAGATTTTAATAAAGGCCATTTTTATACATTTTGGTTTCACCATGTAGAGATTACAGCAGTGTTTATACATAGTCCCCCCATTTCAGGGCATAAATACATTCAAAGGAGCAGAATTAGGCCCACAGAGTGTACTCTGCCATTCAACCATGGCTGATCTATCTTTCCCTCTTAACCGCATTCTCCCACTTTAAACCTCTCACCTTGAGGCTATGCCCTCTATATTTCCGCCCTTTGTGAAAGGTCACGACTTCCTCAGCATTGCGTTTGCCTTTCTCGCTACCGCTTCGACTCGCAAATTGACTTTTTGGCACTCCCAAGTCCCCTTGTACCTCCGATTTCTGGATTCCCTCCCCATTTAGAAAATCGTCTACGCCTTTATTCCTACGACCAAAATGCATGACTCCACACTTTGCTACACTATATTCCATCTGCCACTTCTCTAACGCCCACTCTCCCAACCTGTCCAAGTCCTTCTGCAGAGTCCCTGCTTTCTCTACACTGCCTGTATTACACTATATACTATGGATGGCACGGTGGTACAGCAGTAGAGCTGTTGCCTCACAGTGTCAGATTGTGTGCAGTTTTGGTCTCCACATTTGAGGAAGGACATTCTTGCTATTGAGGGAGTGCAGCGTAGGTTTACAAGGTTAATTCCCGGGATGGCGGGACTGTCATATGCTGAGAGAATGGAGCGGCTGGGCTTGTACACTCTGGAATTTAGAAGGATGAGATGGGATCTTATTGAAACATGTAAGATTATTAAGGGTTTGGATACACTAGTGGCAGGAAACATGTTCCCGATGTTGGAGTCCAGAACCAGGGGCCATAATTTAAGAATAAGGGGTAAGCCATTTAGAACGGGGATGAGGAAACACTTTATCACACAGAGAGTTGTGAGTCTGTGGAATTCCCTGGATGCTTTCAAGAGAGAGTTATTTAGGGCTCTTAAAGATATGGGGAGAAGGCAGGAACGGTGTACTGATTGTGGATGATCAGCCATGATCACATTGAATGGCGGCGCTGGCTTGAAGGGCTGAATGACCTACTCCTGCACCTATTGTCTATTGTCTGACGGTGATTCTTGGTCTTGTTACAGTGGCAAAGCGGAAATCACTCTTCGATGACAAAGCCGTTGAAATTGAAGAACTGACGTACATCATCAAACAGGTTTGGCGACTTTAAATGCCTCATGGCTGTTTTCTTTCATTGTTAAGTCATGTTTTCTCACTGCTTTTCACACGTCAAGAGGGGAACCAGCGTTGATCCAACAGAGAACAAAGTGTGGGAGAAGTGAGGCAGATGGGAGGTCAGGACCGCCTCGGTGGGATTCCTCGGTTCTAAACGTGAATATAATGAACCAATACCTATATCAAATAACAAAACTTCGGACGAAATGCGTAGGAAGGCACAGGAAGGTGATGAGTCAGAGTACAGCAGGCAGTGAAGAAAGCGAATGGCATGTTGGCATTTATAACAAGAGGAATCGAGTATAGGAGTAAACTTCTGCAGTTGTACAGAGCCCTAGTGAGACCACACCTGGAGTATTGTGTGCAGTTTTGGTCCCCTAATTTGAGGAAGGACATTCTTGCTATTGAGGGAGTGCAGCGCAGGTTAGGTTAATTCCAGGGATGGCGGGATTGTCATATGCTGAGAGAATGGAGCAGCTGGGCTTGTACACTCTGGAGTTTAGAAGGATGAGAGGGTATCTCATTGAAACATATAAGATTGTTAAGGGCTTGGACACGGTAGAGGCAGGAAACATGTTCCCGATGTTGTGGGAGTCCAGAACCAGGGGCCACAGCTTAAGAATAAGGGGTAAGCCATTTAGAACGAAGATGAGAAAACACTTTTTCTCACAGAGAGTGGTGAGTCTGTGGAATTCTCTGCCTCAGAGGGCGGTGGAGGCCGGTTCTCTGGATGCTTTCAAGGGAGAGCTAGATAGGGCTCTTAAAGATAGCGGAGTCAGGGGATATGGGGAGAAGGCAGGAACGGGGTACTGATTGGGGATGATCAGCCATGATCACATTGGATGGCGGTGCTGGCTCAAAGGGCCGATTGGCCTACTCCTGCACCTATTGTCTATTGTCTATTGTATAGAAGTGAGATTGACCGAATGGTGCCAGCGCAATAACCTGGCCCTCAACACCAGCAAAACCAAGGAACTGATTGTGGACTTTGCAAGGGGTAGGATGGGGACCCACAGTCCCGTTTATATCAACGGGTCGATGGTGGAAAGGGTCAAGAGCTTCAAATTCCTGGGCGTGCACATCTCTGAAGATCTCTCCTGGTCCCAGAACATTGATGCAATTTTAAAGAAAGCTCATCAATGCCTCTACTTCCTGAGAAGATTACGGAGAGTCGGTTTGTCAAGGAGGACTCTCTCTAACTTCTACAGGTGCACAGTAGAGAGCGTGCTGACCGGTTGCATCGTGGCTTGGTTCGGCAACTTGAGCGCCCTGGAGAGGAAGAGACTACAAAAAGTAGTAAACACTGCCCAGTCCATCATCGGCTCTGACCTCCCTATCATCGAGGGGATCTATCGCAGTCGCTGCCTCAAAAAGGCTGGCAGTATCATCAAAGGCCCACACACCATCCTGGCCACACACTCATCTCCCCGCTACCTTCAGGTAGAAGGTACAGGAGCCTGAAGACTGCAACGTCCAGGTTCAGGAATAGCTGCTTCCCCACAGCTATCAGGCTATTAAACTCAACTCAAACAAAAATCTGAACTTTAATAGCCCATTGCACTTTATATGCTTATTTATGTGTGTGTGTGTGTATATATATTCAATGGTATATGGACACACTGATCTGTTCTGTATTCATGCCTACTATATCCTGTTGTGCTGAAGCAAAGCAAGAATTTCATAGTCCTATCTGGGACAAACGCAAATAGACTCTCTTGAATCTTGAAAGGCACGGTGGCGCGTTGGTAGAGTTGCTGCCTTGCAGCGCCTGAGACCCGGCACCCACGTGGCCTGTCCTCGACCTCACGCACCCTCACCGGCCCTGCCGCCTCGTCGACTGCCACCACCGAGGTCCACTCCGCGGCACCGACCCAGTCCGGCCACGGGCGTTCCCCCACCCCGGCTTCTCCGCGGCCTCCCGGGAATACTATGCTTACATATCCGTTTCATTAGTCCCGTTTCTGGTCAAACGACGATAAAACGCTCCTCACTCTCTTGGTTTAAGGTCATGTGTGATGGGAGTAGAATGAGCCCATTCGGCCCATCGAGTCTACTCCGCCATTCAATCATGGCTGATTTATCTCTCCCCTCCATGTTCCCCGATGTTGGGGGAGTCCAGAACCAGGGGCCACACACAGTTTAAGGATAAGGGGTCGGTCATTTAGAACGGAGATGAGGAAAAGCTTTTTCACCCAGAGAGTTGTGAATCTGTGGAACTCTCTGCCTCAGAAGGCAGTGGATGTTTTCAAGAGAAAGTTAGATAGAGTTCTTAAAGATAGCGGAGTCAAGGGATATGAGGAGAAGGCAGGAACAGGGTACTGATTGTATGATCAGCCATGGTCACAGTGAATGGCGGTGCTGGCTCGAAGGGCCGAATGGCCTACTCCTGCACCTATTGTCTATTGTCCTAACCCCATTCTCCTGCCTTCTCCCCATAACCCCTGACACCCGTACTAATCACAAATCTATCTCTGCCTTAAACATATCCACTGACTTGGCCTCCACAGCCTTCTGCGGCAAAGAATTCCACAGATTCACCACCCTTTGACTAAAGAAATTCCTCTTCATCTCCTTCCTTAAAAGAACGTCCTCAAATTCTGAGGCTGTGCCCTCTGGTCCTGGACTCTCCCACTAGTGGAAACATCCTCTCCACATCCACTCTATCCAAGCCTTTCACTATTCTGTACGTTTCAATGAGGTCCCCCCCCATTCTCATCCTTCTAAACTCCAGCGAGTACAGGCCCAGAGCCGTCAAACGCTCATCATAGGTTAACCTATTTTTGGAGAAAATCCCACGCAGGTCACGGGGAGAACGTGCAAACTCCGTACCGGCAGTACTTGTAATCGGGATTGAACGCAGGACTCTGGTGCTGGGAGCGCTACAAGGCAGCTTCCATTCACCATTCACCACGGGCAAAATGGCCGCCACCACGGGCAAAATGGCTGCCGCCCCGAGCTGTCGGACGGTGAGACGGCGTGGGTTTCCTCATTGACATTTGCCTCTGCTCTTCCTCCAGGATATAAACAGCCTGAACAAGCAGATCGCACAGCTTCAAGACTTTGTCCGGGCCAAGGGGGGCCAGACAAGGCACATACAGACGCATTCCAACACCATTGTGGTGTCACTGCAGGTAAACCCAGGCCCTCGGTTCCCCCGAACACCCCCGCTCCCCCCCCCCCCCGTGCTAGAGAAATCAATCGAGGACTCGGACTTACGGAGAGCGAGACTTTATTAGGTGATATCACGGAGGAACGGCCCCCGGGAGAGACAGCTCCTCAAGGGTACAGAGACGTCACGAGGTTATATACTGCCTTAACGTTTCACTACTCAGACCCTTACATAGTTGAGGCAAAGAATGACAACATCACACACACAAAGAAACAGACGTCTGTGCCTGGCACAAAAAGCTGGAGTAACTCCGGCAGCATCTCTGGAGAGAAGGAATGGGTGTCGTTTCTGGTTGAGACCATCACCCACTCCTCCTCTCCAGAGTTGCTGTTACTCCAGCTTTTAGTGTCTCTTCGATTTAAACCAGCATCTGCAGTTCCTTCTTACACAGATGTCTGCGCTGTTGACTGAGCAGTTAACAGCATTAAAATCACACTGTTGTGTTCAAAAGGGAACTGCAGATGCTGGAATATCGAAGGTACACAAAATTGCTGGGGAAACTCAGCGGGTGCAGCAGCATCTATGGAGCGAAGGAAATAGGCGACGTTTCGGACCGAAACCCTTCTTCAGACTGATGGGGGGTGGGGGGGGAAAGAAAGAAGGAAAAGGGGAGGAGGAGGAGGAGCCCGAGGGCGGGCGGATGGGAGGGTGGGAGGAGACAGCTAGAGGGTTAAGGAAGGGGAGGAGACAGCAAGGGCTAGCCAAATTGGGAGAATTCAATGTTAATGCCATAAGGACGCAAGGTCCCCAGACGGAATATGAGGTGCTGTTCCTCCAATTTCCGCTGTTGCTCACTCTGGCAATGGAGGAGACCCAGGACAGAGAGGTCGGATTGGGAATGGGAGGGGGAGTTAAAGTGCTGAGCCACCGGGAGGTCAGGTAGGTTATTGCGGACTGAGCGGAGGTGTTCGGCGAAACGATCGCCCAACCTACGCTTGGTCTCACCGATGTAGATCAGCTGACATCTAGAGCAGCGGATGCAGTAGATGAGGTTGGAGGAGATACAGGTGAACCTTTGTCGCACCTGGAACGACTGCTTGGGACCTTGAATGGAGTCGAGGGGGGAGGTGAAGGGACAGGTGTTGCATTTCTTGCGGTTTGCACACCATCACACTATAAGGAACAGATGGCTCTCCTATGAACCAGGCGGCATAGAAACATAGAAACATAGAAAGTAGGTGCGAGAGTAGACCACCAGGTCCGTCGAGCCCGCACCGCCATTCGCTCATGGCTGAACACTAAACAGACACACTTACCCACAAACAGTAGACACAAGACACAGAACACAAGACACTACCCTCCCCTTCATACCGCTATCACCCCTCTCCACCCCAAGAACCGCGTGATCTCCTGGGGGAGGCAAAAAACCGGATAAAAACCCAGGTCCAATTCGGGGAAAAAAATCCGGGAAATTCCTCTCCGACCCCAATCCAGGCGATCGACACTTGTCCAGGAGATCACTCAGGTCTTACTATACTAACCATACCTAGGTCCATATCCCTGCCCTCTCCCCGTAGCCCCTTATCCCCTCGGCAGCTAAAAAACCATCTATTCTAGACTTAAACATATTTAACGTTTCTGCTTCCACTGCTCCCTGGGGCAGTGAATTCCATAAATTAACCACCCTCTTGGTGAAGAAGTTCTTCCTCATCTCAGTTTTAAAAGAGCCCCCCCTTATTCTGCAACTATGTCCCCTAGTTCTAGTTTCCCCGATCATTGGGAACATCCTCGGTGCATCCACCCGATCAAGGCCCCTCACGATCTTATACGTTTCAATGAGATCGCCTCTCATTCTCCTAAACTCCAAAGAGTAGAGCTCCAGCTTACTTAACCTTTCCTCATATGTCAATCCCCTCATTGCAGGAATTAATCTTGTAAACCTTCGCTGCACTGCCTCCAGGGCTAGTACATCCTTCCTTAAGTATGGACCCCAGAACTGTACACAGTATTCCAAATGTGGTCTCACTAATACTGTGTACAGCTGCAGCAAGACCTCCGTGTTTTATACTCAATCCCCCTAGCAATAAAGGCCAAAACTCCATTGGCCTTCCTGATTGCTTGCTGCACCTGCATACTGACCTTTAGTGATTCATGTACTAATACCCCTAGATCCCTTTGCGTTGCATTACAACGCAGCTCCTCCTCATTTAGAAAATAACTTGCCCTATCATTCTTTTTCCCAAAGTGAATGACTTCACATTTATTAGTATTAAATTTCATCTGCCAAGTTGTTGCCCACTCACCTAGCTTATCTATATCCATTTGCAGACTCTTCCTATCCTCCTCATCCCCAACTTTTCCTCCCATTTTTGTATCGTCCGCAAATTTTGATATATTACACTTGGTTCCCTCCTCCAAATCATTTATATAAATTGTGAACAACTGGGGTCCCAGCACCGACCCTTGCGGAACCCCGCTAGTTACCGGTTGCCATCCCGAGTATGAACCATTTATCCCCACTCTCTGCTTCCTATTTGTCAGCCAATCCTCTACCCATGCTAATATATTACCCCCAATCCCATAATTTTTTATTTTGAGCAATAGTCTCTTATGTGGCACCTTGTCAAAAGCCTTTTGGAAGTCCAAGTATACCACATCCACCGGTTCCCCTTTATCCACCCGGGTTGTTACTTCCTCAAAGAATTCGAGCAGATTCGTTAAACAGGATTTCCCCTTCACAAAACCATGCTGGCTCTGTCCGATGAAGTCATGTTTATCCAAGTGCCCCGGCATCTCTCTAGTCCCGCAATAAATAGGTGTCAACATGCACGACAGTTAAGGGCCTGTCCCACTTACGTGATTTTTTTCGGCCACATGCCGGCACCCGTCATAGTCACAGCGGGTCGCCGAAAATCTTCAACATGTTGAAAATCCAGCGGCGACCAGAAAAAGGTACGACTCTTTGGCCCAAGGAGTTATGAATAAAACAAACTCTTTGGCCCAAAGAGTCGTACCTTTTTCTGGTCGCTGCTGGATTTTCAACCGGTGCGACTATGATGGGTGCCAGCAAGTCGCCGAAAAAAATCACGTCTTAAAGGTTTAACAACATTCTCTCACAGCGGGCAACGGCTGGGGCTCCAGTCCCCGACTGACTTGCACTGAGAACGTTTAACCTCTCCCTTTCCTTCCCTCCCGCAGTCCAGACTGGCGTCCATGTCGAACGATTTTAAGTCGGTTCTGGAAGTGAGGACAGAGGTAGGTGATGATCGCTTGGTTTTGTTTTATTCATAACACCTTGGTTTACCCTCCTAGTGGTTTATCATCACACGTGACAATAGACAATAGGTGCAGGGGTAGGCCCTTCTGCCCTTCGAGCCAGCACCGCCATTCAATGTGATCATGGCTGATCATCCCCAATCAGTACCACGTTCCTGCCTTCTCCCCATATCCGCTGACTCCGCTATCTTCAAGAGCCCTATCTTGCTCTCTCATGAAAGTATCCAGAGAACCGGCCTCCACGGCCCTCTGAGGCAGAGAATTCCACAGACTCACAACTGCAACATACAGGTTCAGGAATAGCTACTTCCCCACAGCCATCAGGCTATTAAACACAACCTCAAACAAACTCTGAACTATAACAGCCTATTGCACTTTTTCTGTGTATTTATGTGTGTATATATATATTCTATGGTATATGGTCACACTGCTCTGATCTGTATTTATGCCTAAAATACTCTGTTGTGCTGCAGCAAGCAAGAATTTCATTGTCCTATCTGGGACACATGACAATAACCTCACTTGACTCTTGACTTCTCTGTGTGAAAAAGTGTTACCTCGTCTCCGTTCTAAATGGCTCACCCCTTATTCTTAAACTGTGACCCCTGGTTCTGGACTCTCCCAACATCGGGAACATGTTTCCTGCCTCTAGCGTGTCCAAACCCCTAACAGACTTATATGTTTCAATGAGACACCTCTCATCCTTCTAAACTCCAGAGTGTACAAGCCCAGCCGCTCCATTCTCTCAGCATATGACAGTCCCGCCATCCCGGGAATTAACCTTGTAAATCTACCCTGCACTCCCTCGATAGCAAGAATGTCCTTCCTCAAATTAGGGGACCAAACCTGCACACAATACTCCAGGTGTGGTCTCACTAGGGGCCCTGTACAACAGCAGAAGGACCTGCTTGCCAACAGACAGTGAAATTCTTCATCATATGGTCGTGTTCTAGTAGTATTAGGCCATTCAGCCCATCAAGTCTACTCCGCCATTCAATCATGGCTGATCTAACTCTCCCTCCCAACTGCATTCTCCTGCCTTCTTCCCCATAACATCTGACACCTGTAACTAATGAAGAATCTTATCGATGTCTGCCAGTACACACAGTCCAGTGGAGTATTGCCATAACCCCGACCCCCGATTAGCAAGGGTATGGATATAGTCCACTGAGCCCACTTGAAAGAGGTGCCGTTTTCAAAGTCGAAGCTCTAGTTTAAGTTTTTAGTTTTAGAGACACAGGCCCTTCGGCCCACTGGGTCTGCGCCGGCCAGCGATCCCCGCACACTAACACTGTCCTACACACACACTAGGGAAAATTTACATTTTTTTTAACCAAGCCAATTAACCTACAAATGCTGCACGTCTTTGGAGTGTGGGAGGAAACCGGAGCATCCGGAGAAAACCCACGCAGGTCACGGGGAGAACGTGCAAACTCCGTACAGACAGCACCCGTAGCCAGGATCGAACCCCGGCCTCTAAGCGTTGTAAGGCAGCAGCTCTACCCGCTGCGCCACCGTGCCGCCCCTATGAGCAGTGTCTGTTCCAGGCAAGATCCAGACTGTTACTGGACTTCAGCCATCTCCTTCTGCAGGTACAGCAGGCAGTGAAGAAAGCTAATGGCCTGTTGGCCTTCATTGCCAGAGGATTTGAGTTTAGCAGCAAGGAGGTCCTACTGCAGTTGTACAGTTCCTCCTCACCTCCATTCTAAAAGAGCGTCCTTTAATTCTGAGGCTGTGACCTCTGGTCCTAGACTCTCCCACTAGTGGAAACATCCTCTCCACATCCACTCTATCCAGGCCTTTCATTATTCTGTACGTTTCAAAGAGGTCCCCCCTCATTCTTCTAAACTCCAGCGAGTAGAGGCCCAGCGCCGTCAAACGCTCATCATACGCTAACCCCACATCTGATCTGTCTGGTGGGGGTTAAAAAAATACAATATTTAGTTTAGCTTTAGAGATACAGTGTGGAAACAGGCCCTTCGGCCCACCGTGTCCGTGTAGACCAGCGATCCCCGCACACGAACACCATCCTACACACTGGGGGACAATTTACACATTTACACCAAGCCAATTAATCTACAAACCCGCACGTCTTTGGAGTGTGGGAGGAAACCGAAGATCTCGGAGAAAACCCACGCAGGTCACGGGGAGAACGTGCAAACTCCGTACAGACAGCACCCGTAGTTGGGATCGAACCCGGGTCTCTGGCGGTAACTCTACTGCTGCGCCACCGTGCCGCCGTTATATAGCACAAAACCAAAGCCCTGAGTCCCTGGTACAATCAAGGCAGCTCGTAGTTTGTGATTTAGTTGTGGTTTATAGTCTGATGGATGTTGAGAAGCAGTTTCTCCAGAACCTGGCTGTGACACTTTTCAGGCTCTTCTGCAGTTGTACAGGGCCCTAGTGAGACCACACCTGGAGTATTGTGTGCAGTTTTGGTCCCCTAATTTGAGGAAGGACATTCTTGCTATTGAGGGAGTGCAGCGTAGGTTCACCAGGTTAAAACAAGTAAATTACAAATATATAAATAATATGAAACAAAAACAACATATCCAGCAATTTGATAGAAAGTGGAGTTACGTGGGATAGGCCAGTCTGAACAGGTGAGTTTTGAGGGAGGTTTAAAGGTGGGGTGAGACTCCATGGTACGGATTGATACTAAGTAGGTACATTTATTGGCCAAGTATTCACATACAACGAATTTGCCTTGGTGCTCCGCCCACAAGTAACAACATGACACATACAATGACAGTTACGAATGACTCAGAAAACACTAAACGTTAATAATAATAAAACATTCATGATAAAACACCATTGATCAAGCATGTGAACCAACAAAATACCAGATCAAAGGGAGGCTACAGATTTTTGGCTGTTGAGTAGAGCAACTACTCGTGGATAAAAACTGTTTTTATGTCTGGCTGTGGCAGCTTTGACAGTCCGGAGTCGCCTTCCAGAGGGAAGTGATTCAAAGAGTTTGTGGCCAGGGTGAGAGGGGTCAGAGATGATCTTGCCCGCTCGCTTCCTGGCCCTTGCAGTGTACAGTTCATCAATGGAGGGAAGGTTGCAGCCAATAATCTTCTCTGCTGACCGGACGATTCGCTGCAGCCTCCAGGTGTCGTGCTTGGTGGCTTAGTGGGATGTTTATTCTCCAGCATTTTGTGTCTTAGCTTCAATTTAAACCAGCATCTGCAGTTCTTTCCTACACAGGGAGGGGGCTATTTTGCTTTGTGGCTAGTGTTTGATTCGTTCTTTTCCTGCCAAACAGAATCTGAAAATGCAGCGGAACAGGAGAGAACAGTTCTCCCAAGCGACAGTGTCCAGCCTTCCCCCTTCAGCGGCTAACGGCTATGGTAAGCACTGAATTTGTTGCGTATCCGGGTGTGGGATTCTGCAGTGCTGTGGCCCCTTAATGAGTCCGTTACAAGTCCTCATAGAAAACAGGTGCAGGAGTAGGCCTTATTGAATAGATCATAGGCAAGGAGTAGATCATATTGAATGGCGGCGCTGGCTCGAGGGGCCGAATGGCCCCTCGAGCCAGCGCCGCCATTCAATATGATCATGGCTGATCATCCACAATCAGTACCCCGTTCCTGCTTTCTCCCCATATCCCTTGATTCCCTAAGAGCTAAATCCAACTCTCTCTTGAAAACATCTAGTGAATTGTCCTCCACTGCCTTCTGTGGCAGAGAATTCCACAGATTCACAACTTTCTGGGTGAAAATGTTTTTCCTCATCTCAGTCCAAAATGGCCGACCCCTTATTCTTAAACTGTGTGTGGCCCCTGGTTCTGGACTCCCCCCCCCAACCTGGGGAACATGTTTCCTGCATCTACCCTGTCCAATCCCTTAATCCCTTTCATATGTTTTTATAAAATAGCCTCTCATCCTTCTAAGTTCCAGTGAATAGAATGCGTTTTCGATTCCTGACAAGGCAGAGTGGTCTGCTAATAGTGTCAAGTGACTCAAGTCACTTTTATTTCTACAGCACATTTAAAAAACAACTCTCGTTGACCAAAGTTGGGACGACAGATGGCACAATGGGCTAAGTGTTCGGCTGGCAACCGGAAGGTAGCCGGTTCGAATCCCGCTTGGAGTGCATACTGTCGTTGTGTCCTTGGGCAAGACACTTCACCCACCTTTGCCTGTGTGTGAATGTGTGTGAGTGACTGGTGGTGGTCGGAGGGGCCGTAGGCGCAGATTGGCAGCCACGCTTCCGTCAGTCTGCCCCAGGGCAGCTGTGGCTACAGAAGTAGTTTACCACCACCGAGTGTGACTGAGGAGTGAATGAATAATGCGATGTAAAGCGCCTTGAGTATTAGAAAGGCGCTATATAAATCCCATCCATTATTATTATTATTAAAGTGCTTTACATTGGTGGAGGTACTAATGTTATACAACATTGGTTCATAGATTAAGTACATACATCACTACACGCCCTCCCTCAGAGGATGTCAAGAAAGGCTTGAGAGTAAAGATGAGTTTTAAGTCTCGACTTAAACTTTTGATAGAGGTCTTTAAAATGATGAGAGGGATAGACAGAGTTGACGTGGATAAGCTTTTCCCATTGAGAGTAGGGAAGATTCAAACAAGAGGACAGGACTTCAGAATTAAGGGACAAAAGTTTAGGGGTAACATGAGGGGGAACTTCTTTACTCAGAGAGTGGTAGCTGTGTGGAATGAGCTTCCAGTGGAAGTGGTGGAGGCAGGTTCGATTTTATCATTTAAAAATAAATTGGATAGGTATATGGATGGGAAAGGAATGGAGGGTTATGGTCTGAGTGCAGGTAGATGGGACTAGGGGAAAATAAGTGTTCGGCACGGACTTGTAGGGCTGAGATGGCCTGTTTCCGTGCTGTAATTGTTATATGGTTAAAGAAGTTGATGGAGGGGGCGGTTCTGATGGGAAGGGGGATGCTGTTCCACAGTCTAGGAGCTGCAACCGCAAAGGAGCGGTCGATCGCCCCTGAGCTTATGCCTAGATGTTCAGTAACCCCAAGTCGGCCGATCTGAGGGACCTGGAGGTGGTGTGGTGGGTAAGCAGACGTTTGATGTAGGTGGGGGCAAGCCCGTTAAAGGCTTTGTAGACATGATGCATCTTGAAATTCGTGAGGGCAGTGGTTTAGGATTGTCACGTGTACCGAGATACAGTGAAATGCTTGCCGATCAATTAAAATCAGATCATACCATCCAGATCCATCGCCGATTTTCCAACAGCTTGGTCTGTACATTCTCTCCGTGACCACGTGGGTTTTCTCCGGGAGCTCCGGTTTCCTCCCACATTCCGAAGACGTGCAAGTTTGTAGGCTAATTGGCTTCGGTGAGAATTGTAAATTGTCCCTCGTCGGTGGTCACTCGAAACGAGGCTGACTGTCCTCTATTGGGAGGTTGCCCGTGCGTGACATTGTTCAAGTTCAAGTGAGTTTATTGTCATGTGTCCCTGTATAGGACAATGAAATTCTTGCTTTGCTTCAGCACACAGAACATAGTAGGCATTTACTACAAAACAGATCAGTGTGTCCATATACCATAATATAAATATATACACACATGGATAAATAAACTGATAAAGTGAAAATAACAGATAATGGGTTATTAATAATCAGAGTTTTGTCCGAGCCAGGTTTAATAGCCTGATGGCTGTGGGGAAGTAACTATTCCTGAACCTGGTTGTTGCAGTCTTCAGGCTCCTGTACCTTCTACCTGAAGGTAGCGGGGAGATGAGTGTGTGGCCAGGATGGTGTGGGTCCTTGATGATACTGCGTGGGGAGACTGGTGCACAGACAACCACCCCACGGTCCTTGACAGATCTGGGTCAGGATCCTGTGGCGTGGAGTCCCAAGACGACCGGAGACCCTTTTCTGCCGCAGCCTTCATCCGCCTTCCCAGCCGTTGTGACCTGTTCCTCCACTAAGGTCAGCCATCGTCCTCCGCCCGTTCCACCGTTGAGGTCTTGGTTGGATTGGCTCTTTGTCAGAGACCTCCCCCTCGACCTTACCGCCATGGGTGGCCCTACCAGGAGCACAGCTCCAGACGGCATCGCTCTCAGGATCTCAGGACCACACGAGCTTCTCCTCCACGACAAGGTGACAATCCACGGAGAAGAAATTGCCCCTAGTGTGCGTAGGATAGTGCTAGATTACGGCGTGGACTCAGTGGGCTGAAGGCGCTGGTTCCGTGCTGTACCTCTTGGCTAAACTGGTGGTCTGGCACCTCCGTTAATCCGGACAAAAATACGAGAACATGCTGTAAATTGTCACCCCCTCACCCTCACCTCCCTCCTCTCCCCTCACCCTCACCCTCACCCTCACCCTCACCCTCACCCTCACCCTCCCCTCCTCTCCTCTCCTCTCCCCACCACCAGGAGGCTCGGTGCTGCTGAAGGATGACGCGCGGAGGTCGGGAGATGTCGCCATCGACATGGACGACAAGACCAGCCAGCAACTACAGCTCATCGACGAGCAGGTGAGGAGGCTCACAGCTGCCGTCTCTTCTACCGACTCCCCCAACC
>NW_022630912.1:0-43440 GCF_010909765.2 Amblyraja radiata
CTCTCTCTCTCTCTCTCTCTCTCTCTCTCCCCCCCTTCCTTCCTTCCTTCTCCTTGTGCTGGGGAGCAGGGGTGAGCAATTCCTTGTCCCTTCAACAGGACAGAGTTGAGAGATATTGTAAAGGGGTTCCCTGTCAACTACATGCAATACAGAGGAAATTATATAGTCATATAGTGATACAGCATGGAAACAGGCCCTTTGGCCCAACTTGCTCACACCAGCCAACGTGACCTAGATACAATAGTCCCAACTGCCTGCTTTTGGCCCATATCCCTCCAAAACTGTCCTATCCATGTACCTGTCTGTTTCATCAGTCCATACTGTTGATCCTGTTATCTGCCTCACACACAGTTGGCTCTAGGGTGGAACACAGCAAGCATCATGGTCGGCATGGCAAACTCCATCCAAACTACCAAAAGCTTGTCACCAGACAGTAAGCAGCATGCATTGCGGCCACAAATTATGTAAGAGCCATGGCCAGAAATATGTATCGGACCATTACTATGTGAATTCCTCAATCCTCTCCCAATGTGGCTCCTGCAGAATTTAAATCCATGTAATGTAATAAAATCTGGAATAATTATGTTGAATCCAGTAACTATGACATTGAGAGAATGTCAAAAAGGCCCATCTGATGTACGAATGTCCATCGAAGAAAGAAATCTGCCATGCAGTTTCTATTCAGTCTGGTTACATGAGCTCCAGGCCCACCAATGTGACAGAGTGTTACATGCCCCTTCAATTGAGGGGCAACCAGGAATGGACAGCAAATGCAGGCTTGTGATGCCCAGCGTCCATGAATAAATCACCAATTCCAAACTCTGGGAATTGTTTTTGCAGGAAAATGTTTGGGACGGGGAATGGACAGAGTGGTTGGAAGCAATGGCAGAACAAATAGAAAGACAAGAATTGAGTTTTGGAGAACCTGATGGACTGGCAAGTTAAATTAACTCCATCTTTTGTATCCCGGCCACTCCCTCTTCTCCCCTCCCCCATCAGGCAAAAGGTATAGAAGTGTGAAAACGCACACCTCTAGATTCAGGGACAGTTTCTTCCCATCAGGCACGTGAATCATCCTACCACAACCAGAGCGGAGAGCTGAACTACTATCTACCTTCCTTGGTGACCCTGACTATCTTTGATCAGACTTTTCTGGCTTTACCTTGCACTAAACGTTACACTGTAAATGGCTCGATTGTAATCATGTATTGTCTTTCTGATGGCTGGATAGCACGCAACAAAAGCTTTTCACTCTACCTTGGTACACGTGACAATAAACTAAACTGAACTGAGAAACTGGGGGTTCCACTATCTGAGATGGAGGATTACTCTGTTTAAATCTCTTGGCTACCTTTCCTCGAAGATAGTCTTGCAGTATGCCTGAAAATAAAAAGGAACGTAACCATCATTCGCCATAGATGGGCAGCAGGCAGAATATTTGGTTGTCCGAGTGCATGTATATCATATCAGGTGTAAAGGACATAGGAATCATCTTCAAACTCCAGATTCTCCTTTAGAGAACAAACTAGTCATCAGGGCAACACCACTGTGTATAGCCTCCGTGTTGTCATTGGATCTACTTCAGATGGCCCTGGAGTTGTCATCCTAATGAGTGAGTTGGAGGTGAAAACAAGAGAAGACCTCCAGTTTTTAACTGCACATGCTACCTATGCTCTTGACCCCAACAATGTCCTAAAAACCTCAGCATGGACGGCAAGGATTTAACTTTGTTAGACTGCTGCAAGTAGAGTTCTCCTTTTCTTTATGAATCATCAGTCTAAAAATCTGTGCTTTTGTATTTTAATAATGGATCCTAAATGATTGCCTCTTTGGAATGATTCGTACAAAGCCAGATTATAATTGGCAAACTCTGCCTTTCATTCACTGACATTTATGTAATCTTTCTGCTGATATCACAGTCTGGAACATGAATGAGGCTGAGGCAATTTTCTAACAGTATAGTAGGCAAGGAAACTAATGAACACTTGGAAGGCCTTCTCTGCCAATTACTTTGTCATTTGCAATTGGAACTTGTGAATGTTGCTGGTGTATTCAGCCCTGATGTCTCCTGATCTCATGGCATCTACAGAGGGGAATGAAGTTCTGGAGTTGTGCAAGGGTATAAACTGTGGCCAAACTGAGGCATCCTGTCAAAGATTGTGGAAGTGCGGTCAGCTGGCAGAGGTAGAGCAATAAACTTAAAATGCAAGCAGGATGTAGCAATGTTACAACATTTTGAGATTTTAAAAATCAAGCCTGCAATTTATCCCATCAGATAAAGCATAAAATAAGTTTAATTTAACACCTAATTCACTTTCATATCTTCAGTATTAAAAAAGTTATGGCCCTTTTCATACTCGGAAATTAGCATCTTGTTCCCTATTACTTTTCCATTGACTTAACTCAAAAGCTGTGATCTAGGACAGTCAAAAGCCCATAACTTTCTTAAAAATTAAGAGAACTGAATGAAATTTCAGTTATTATAGGCTGAAGCATTCTAAAACAAATATGAAACAATCTTACTTGGATGATCTGAAATAAAAGCATATAATTAGTTAGTTACCTAATTGTAGCTAATTACAAAATGTAATTACTAGATCTAAACATCTATCCATTTCTTAAGAGAAAGAGATTAGTTAAAACAAATGTAGGTCCCTTGCAGTCAGAAACAGGTGAATTGATCATGGGGAACAAGGACATGGCAGACCAATTTAATAAATACTTTGATTCCGTCTTCACTAAGGAAGACATAAATAATCTGCTGGAAATAGCAGGGGACCGTGGGTCAAATGAGATGGAGGAACTGAGTGAAATCCAGGTTAGCTGGGAAGTGGTGTTAGGTAAATTGAATAGATTAAAGGCCAATAAATCCCCTGAGCCGTATAGGCTGCATCCCAGAGTACTTAAGGAAGTAGCCCCAGAAATAGTGAATGAATTAGTGATACTCCTAACAGGTTTACCACTCCGATCACTCCTAAGCCGCAGTGGTAAACCTGTGCTACACTATTATCCATGTAGGAAGGGACTGCAGATGCCAGGTTAGACCAAAGATAGACACAAAAATCTGAGTAGCTCACTGGCTCAGACAGCATCTCTGGAGAAAAAGAATAGGTGACATTTCAGGCCTGAAGAAGGGATTCAACCCGAATCGTCACCTCAGCCTTTTCTCCAGAGATGCTGTCTCACCTGCTGAGTTACTCCTGCTTTTTGTGTCTCTCTTCTACATTATTTACCCTTCTCTATTCATGCTAATGCAAGTTGGACATAATATTTGATCATGTTTATAATAAAAATGCCTCCAAAACGTGGAATTCTTTCTGCTTGTGATGTGCTTTTAAAGATGATTGCAGATTCAAAGCTGCCCTGCATTAAACTAATTCATTGACTGATCGTAAATAAAGCTCCAACTCTTAAAGGGCTTTATTCAACATTTGCACAGCACTGCTGCAAGTTCAACTTGTTTACTGATAACATAGCTGCAGGAGAGGCAGTGCGTGGGAGAGGAAGTACATTTGTTTTCCAGGCATAGACTTTCACATCCTCGGGATGAGGTTGAGAGATTTGGAATGGTCAATGTGTCAGAGGTGGTACGGTAAAAATGTAATGGAAATGATGGTGAATATTTGCTGGAATAAAATGCCACAGATAATGCACCATATACCGAGGAATAGACTGGAAATCTCCTGACTTTTCTGGCTTGACCAGGTTTTATTATGTGATTCATAAATGCAGTTATGAAACAGCCACTACAGTAACCCATGAACTCTCCAACACATCATGGTAGCCCTTTTATCAACTGCCATCTTACAGAGCTCTGTGCAATTCATTGCCACTGAAGGCGGTGGGGGCCAAGTCAATGGATATTTTTAAAGTAGGGATAGATAGATTCTTGATTTGTACGGGTGTCAGGGATGATGGGGAGAAGGCAGGAGAATGAGGTTAAGAGGGAAAGATAGATCAGCCATGATTGTATGGCGGAGTAGACTTGATGGGCTGAATGGCCTAATTCTGCTCCTATCACTAATGAACTTATAAACTCACTTCTCAACCAGTCTCACAGCTCAAGGACCATATCATACATTCTGAACGGTTCATATGTGACAAAAATGTCTTAAAAGCACACTGATGTAATGGAGTTCAGAGATTAATATATTCTAGTGGCTAGAGTATTCATCACAATTAGAATGCTGAATACAACTAATGGGTCATGTAGGACAGTTTATTGGTTCACAAAATGCTGAGCACATATATTTTCCTTCTCTTCTCACTAAAATTCAACTGCTTATTTTAGACACATGCTCTTCATCACTTCATGATTCTTCAAAAGGGAGCTGGAATGGGCAGTGGTTTACTGATAGACCTTTCACATTAAAACAAAAGTGAAATAGGCACATTCTGGAGACTAGCCTGCATTTGGAATATAGAGGCCATCCCCAGATACTGAAGGGGTTTTATTGTTACAGATGTCCAAAAGTCAATATTGTCAAATTAGAAAATACATTAATAAACCTCTCAATAAGGTAACCACTCCTTCATAATACAGTAATAAATTGCATCAAAAACACATAAGACAGACAGGAAAGAACAATTACTGGAAGTGACAGCAAACTAGTTTTTGCCATTCATGGGAAAACATGCATGGACATTTGAACTTAATAATATTGTGGGAGCCAGTTCTTATGTCGGTGTGTTCATGAATTGGCCTTTATCATCTGGAGATTGCCTGTGGACTGTGGGTTTGTAGTCTTCATTAACTCCATTTCTTGTATTAGTGAAAGTCAAGGTTTTATCTGCCTGCTGTGTACTACACTCTGTTTGAACTATTGTGCTTGTTGCCATATCATCGATTTCTCAAGATCAAAGATGAGCATAAAACCTCACACCCGAATGGTTTCTCTGATAACAGATTTCTCCCAACTAAAAGTTGCACCCCTATTAGCTGGGCGAGTAGCATGGTGTAACAGCTGCCAAATCTTTTTGTCAATTAGCTACTAGAGTCATAGACCGAAAGCATTCATGGCCAAATTAATACTGAGATGGACAACTGTGTTATTGTCTGTTGAGTATTACAGAGGTGCTTGGTACTTGGTAAGTGAAAGTCAACCCACAGATCTTTGGAAACACTGGAACTCATGGCTAATCATACAGAATAGCCGATGTTCAGATCGGGTTTGAAGTTTTGTTGGATGACTTGGAGTGAAGGGGAGAAGTTGTCCTTCCACAGTGACCAGGAAGCTCTCCAAAAACAGGATTGACCAGCTGTGGGTCAGACTTTCAGAAAGTAGTTGTCCAAAAAGTGAATTGATCTTAACCATGTGTCCAGATCCATCAATACATGTTCAGATCCCATTCTGAACCCTCACTTACTCCTTTGTTTAAAGTTTATTTCTCAAGTCTGTGAGATTTATTTCTCCGTGTGTTTTAAGGGGATGGTTACGGCGCTCACTGGAATGGTATACGTCTCGTGTCAGATGTGAGAAATCAGCGAGTGAGTAGATGTGTGCAGGAAGGAACTGCTGATGCTGATTTAAGCCAAAGATAGACACAAAAAGCTGGAGTAACTCAGCGGGTCAGACAGGAGCTCTGGAGATAAGGAATAGGTGACATTTCGGGTCAAGACTTTTCAGTGATATGCATGTGATATAGAGAGATATAGAACAAATGAATAAAAGGTATGCAAAAAAAGTAATGATGATAAAGGAAACAGGCGATTGTTGGCTGTGAGCTAGGTGAAAACGAGTTACAGACAATGAAACTCATCAGGATGACGTTGAAACTTGTACAACGACTAGGCTGGGGATGGGATGGAGAGAGAGGGGATGCAAGGGTTACCTGAAGTTAGAAAAATGTGTCCCTGATGGTGATGTCTGCAGGAGATGCTGTAGAACTGTTGTAGGATAAATGGATCATGAATGTTTCCCCAGATATTAAGCATTCGCCAAGATTGCTTGAAAATGCAAGTTTCCCTTATGAACTTTTAAGAAGTGTTATCACGTGCGGTTCATCAACACTTTGAGATTTTAATGCAATGCCTCAGTGTAGTAATCAATGGGATTGGCCCATAGTTGTCATTAATCCATGCACTTACAATTTCTGTTACTCCCTCTACATGGAGAAAAAGAGGTACATTCACTTCTCTTTGAAGCATCAGTTTCGTACCTCATTGATGGAGCATAGATGTTATTAATTTTTCATTCAGAAGATTGGAAAGAAGTGGAGACATGGAGGTTTATGGAGATTGGACATGGCTGCCAACATTGGTGTATAACCTGTCCTGCTCTATCATTCAAAAATTACAGAAATCTCTGTCAACATCTTTTTTTGAGCAGTGAAATCCTGTTATTCCTCACTCAGGTGAATGCAGGAGAACTGAAGACTCTTGATGCATAGGATCTCCAGTTGTGATTGTCATATTACCTGGAGTGCAGCAGTGCTGCTGGCATTAATGTGGGCAGGTTGGCATTACAATCAGATCAGCCATGGTTTGATTCAATAGTGGAGCTGGATCAAGGGACCAGGTGGACAACTCCAGCTCCTAATTCATATGTGCTTTTGTGTTGTCAGTCTGCAGTCATTAGGAAAGATACAAGTGAAACTGCTCCTCTCCTGGTGCAGAGTGTACACTCTTAAAAAATGTCACTTTGCAACAATTAGTGAGAACCCTTGCGGACCTTCCCGATTCTTAATTCAAAATTGTCCTGTTTCTACTCAAGTATAAATCAGCAAGCAGCTCACTGAGCTTGGTCTCATAGTGAACCTACATTATTCACAGACACTAAAAAACACTATCCCGATGATAAATCAAATTGTTTTAGTGAGGATGATCACCAAAACCAGACTGTCACATATTTCCCCACTATAATTCATTTTGAATATGTTCTGCTTCAGACTAAAAATTCCCTACACATAATCTGTGACATATAAATGACATTGTTGATTTCTTGATATTAACACAGATAATATCGAAGTGAAATTACTACAACTGTTTTAAATTAATTGCAATGAGCCTGAATTGTACTGGCTTTATCTTCCTATGACAAAAAGACAGAAAATGTTATTGGATAATCTTATAAGCATTCTCACATAACATTTAAATGTTACGAGAGGGTGAATAAATTCTGACCGGAACTCTTTTAAAATGTATGTCTTTGGTCTATAACTTGGAAATATAAAACATTGTAGATTCAAAATCAGACTTTGGTAATGGAAGGTGTACATCATTTCATACTAGTACTTTAGCTATATTCATTTCAGCAATGGGCTCACCAGTTAGGTTCACATGTCGTGCCAATTGGACTGACCGTGTAACTGCTCCATCCGATGGTGGGTGGTATGGTCCAGATGAAGGAAAAGACCCAAATGAAGATAATGCCAAGGGCAGCGTGCTTTCCTTGCAGGCGAATATTGCCCATTGGTCGGCAAATCACAAAATATCGCTCAAAGGCTAACACAGCTAGTGACCAGAGTGCCACGATCCCTGAAATACAGACACAGAAACCAAATGTAAAACACATCTGTAAGTTCTGTTTCTATTAACTATTGTGTTGAACATAGAATAGAACATAGAACAGCAGCAGAACAGGCTCTTTGGCCCACAATGTTCATGCCAAACATGGTGCCAAGACAACTCTCATCTGCCTGCACATATCCCTCCATCCTCTGTATATCCATGTGCCTATCTAAACGTCTCTTAAATGCCTCTATCGTATCTGCCTCACCCACCACCAGTGGAAGTATGTTACAGGCACTCACCACCCTCTGTGTAAAAAACTAGGCTTGCACATCTCCTTTAAACTTTGGCCCTTTCACCTTGAAGCTATACCACCTAGTATTTGATATTTCCATCCTGAGAAAATGGTTCTGACTACCTACATCTATGCCTCTCATAGTTTTATATAATTCTATTAGTTCTCCACAGCAACCACTGGCTTTACAGAGAAAATAATCCAAGTCTGTCCGACCTCTCCCTGTAGTTAATAGCCCCTAATCCTGGCATAATTCTGGTAAAAATCCTCTGCATCCTCAGTACAACTGCTCTGCACCTTTGCTGGATTAAACTCCATCTACCATTTCTCCACCAACTTCTGTAGCTAATCCTCTCTATATTGCTTCTCAGCGTTTCTCACAGCCCACGACCCCAGCAATCTTGGTGTCATCTCCAAATTTTCTAATAAACCCATCTACATTTACGTCCAAGTCATGTAACACAAACCACAGAGGTTCCAGAACAGATCCCTGCAGAACTCCTTTAGTATAAGACTTCCAGTCTGAATATTGTCCTTCCACTATAATCTTTTGTCATCTATCAGTAAGGCAATTATGAATCCATGTGGTCAAGTCACTGTTAATCCTGTAAATCTTAATCTTCTGAATCAGGTGACCATGGGGAACTTGAACAAATAGCTTACTAAAGTCAATGTACACAACCCCCTGCCCTACCCTCACTGATCACCTTTGTCACTTCCTAAACCAACTCGGTCAAGTTCGTAAGATACAACTTGTCACATGCAATGCCATACTGACTGTCCCTGATTGACCCAGATAAATATACAAATTACACAAAACAACAGAAATATATACCACCCATACAACAGCCACTATTAATCTGCATAGACTATTAATCAAATTTCATTTTAATTAAAATAGATTTTTTTCATTCAATTATCCCTGAATTTGGTAGGTAAAATGCCACCCATGGAAATGCAGAATCCGCACATACTCAAAAATTATACCCAAGCTGAAATGGACATATACCAATTAACTAAAAATTACAATTAACAATAGACAATAGAAAATAGGTGCAGGAGTAGGCCATTCGGCCCTTCGAGCCAGCACCACCATTATTCACTGTGATTGTGGCTGATCATCTACAATCCGTACCTTTCCTGCCTTCTCACCATATCCCTTGACTCCACTATCTTTAAGTGCTCTATCTAACTCTGTCTTGAAAGCATCCAGAGAATTGGCCTCCACTGCCTTCTGAGGCAGAGAATTCCACAGATTCACAACTCTCTGAGTGAAATAGTTTTTCCTCATCTCTGTTCTAAATGGCCTACCCCTTATTCTGAAACTGTGGCCCATGGTTCTGAACCACACTGAAGACTTGGTCCTTTTAGTTTAATAGAACCATTTAACCCAAACTAATACTTCAGCAGAGAAAAAGTTTTAATTTTGCAATTTCTCAAGTCATAGATGTGACTCACCAGTTGGGCTCCTCCGCCCACCCATCAATGGTGGAAATATTTTCACTTTAGAATTTCCTGATCATACACCATTTTAATCTCCTATTCTGCTGGGCAGTTCTATACATATAATTGATTCTAAAACACCTACATTAATTTCAAGAAGGCGGGTTGAATAATTTGTCAATGTTGTGTCTCTTTAATCATAAATAGTTCTTATGTTGAACCATGAATTATGTCAGTAACAATACATAACGCACACACCGTTCATTGAATTTATCAGACCAATCTGTGGAGAAGGCCAGAAATGACTGGTCTATATATAGCAATAAATCCAAGTGATGAATATCAGTTTGAAATTCCCCGCATAAACATTCATAACATCAACATTCAATGTAAAACGATTCAATCAAATCGATCAAAATATTCCTCTAATTAAAATATTATCCAGCATACTGCAAACTAACAAAATGTTTAGAGAACTAAAGAGATATACAGCACAGAAAAATCCCTTGATCCTTCTTACTCATGCCACGTTTTGATGAACATTTCAGAACTAACCCCATGATCCGAGCAATCGTTTTATCGCCATGATTTTTCAACGCATTGAAAACTTACCTCATTAGTTACAATCTTCTCTTCTTCATCTATTCACTATGTCAAAGCATGTAGAACATAGAAAGATAAAGCATGGGAGCAAGCCCATCAGCTCACCATTTCTGTGCCAAACATAATGCCAAGATAAACGTACCTCAACTGCTTACAAATGATCCATACTCCTCCATTCCCACCACGTTCCAGGTTCCAACCACCCTCAGTGTAAAAAACTCACCCTGCTCATCTTTTAAACTTTGCCTCACACTCCTAAAACAATGCCCTCTAGTCTTTGACATTTCCACCCAGGGAAAAAGGTTCTGACTGCACTATGCACGTCTCTCATAATTTTACATATTTCTACCAGCTCTCCACTGAACGCCTTGCATTTGACAGAAAACAAAGTTTGTCCAAACTCCCCTTGTAGCTAATATTTCATAATTCAGAAAACATTCTGGTAAATCTCCTTCAAAGCCTCTCCAAAGTTTCCACACCCTTTCCGTAATGGGACGATCAGAAATGCATGCAATACTCCAAACGCAGCCTAAGAAAATTCGTATAGAGCTGCATCCAAACTTCCTGACTTTTATGCTCAATGCCCTGACCAACAAAGGCGAGGGCACCATATGCCTTTTATACCTGTGTATCTACTTGTCTTGCCACTTTCAGGAACCTTTGGACCTAGACTCCAAGAGTCCTCAGCACATGTTAGGATTCTTGCCTTCAACCTTATACCGTCCCCATACATTCAACCTCCCAAAGTGCAACACCACATACTTGCTCGGATTAAACTCCATCTGCCATCTCCCTGCCCATTTCTGTAGTTGTTCAATGTCTTGCTGTACACTGTGGCACCTTTTCTCACTGTCCTCAACTCCAGCAATCTTTGTGTTGTCTGCAATCACAAAGGCTTTTTTTGCCTTACGCGATCTGTCACAATCTTAGATGATAGTGAAGAAACATTTATAAAGGTATTGTTTGATCCTTATTTGCTACAGTGTAGATTCTCCTTGCATTAACCCGGTGAATCTATGTTACAACCTAATGTTTTCCGTTATATTGGGATTTTTTATTTGTTGACAGGATAGGTTGCAAGTAATCAAAAGGGAACTGCAGATGCTGGAATATCGAAGGTACACAAAATTGCTGGGGAAACTCAGCGGGTGCAGCAGCATCTATGGAGCGAAGGAAATAGGCGACGTTTCAGGCCGAAACCCTTCTTCAGACTGATGGGGGGTGGGGGGGGGGAAGAAGAAGGAAAAGGGGAGGAGGAGGAGGAGCCCGCCCTCGGTTGCAAGTAAGACTGAAGTGCACACGACTACAAACCCCAACATCACCCCCAACCCCCTTCCATTCTACTGGCCTATGTACAGTCCCTAGAGAATGAAGTTGAGGCCTTCAGGGCAAAGCTGCCTTATCAGAGAATTGAGGCAATGTTGTGTGTTTTGTGTCACAAAGACATGTCTCATCCCCAGCTCCCCAGACATGGCCCTCCAGCCTGAATGTTTCTCCATTCATCACATGGACCGAATGGAGACATTGGAGAAGTGGAGAGGCGGAGGATCTGCCTCATGGTAATCCCTTCTTGGTGCTTAGAAATGGCGGTCCTTTCCAACTCCTGTTCTCTGCACCTGGAACACCTGGTGGTGAAGTGCCATCCCTTCTACCTCCTGAAGGAAGTAACCTCCATGAATTCTAAATAATGATGAGCCAAAGTGTGAGAGGAAGATTGATCATCTGATTGGTTCCACTACAACAACCTTACTCTCAAAGTCAGTAAAACCAAATAGATGATTGTTGACTTTAGAAGAAGCGGGCCGAGGAATGACAAACATGACTTTATCGATGGGTCGATGGTGGAGAGATTCAACAACTTCTAGTTCCTGGGCATGCCTATCTCTGAAGATCTGAAATAGACACGGGACAGGCAGCATCTCTGGAGAGAAGGAATAGGTGATGTTTCGGGTCGAGACTCTTCTTCAGACTGAAGGGTATCAGAATATCTGTCCTGCGAAACAATCCAATTATAAATGAGCCCATCAATGCCTTTCCTTCTTTAGAAGATTAAGGAGATTGGTATGTTGACGAATATTCTCTTGAACTTCTACAGATGTACAGTAGAAAGCATGTTGACTGGTTGCATCACAGCCTGGTTCAGCAACTTGAACGCCCAGGAATTAAAGTAATTTTATTTTATTTATTACAAGAATTGGACGGTTTAATAATTACAAAAAGTGGTGGTCACTGCATGCCATGGGGATTGACCTGCTCACTATCAAAGTGATCTACAGGAGGTACTGCCTCATAAAGGTCAAGAACCTACATCACCCTGGCCATGCTCCTGCTATCGGGAAGAAGATATAGGAGTCTGATAACTGTGATATCCATGTTCAGGAACAGCTTCTTCCCAACAACCATCAGGCTTTTGAATGCTACGACATGCTTCAAACTACAAACTATCTTGGTTTTATTTTCCATTATATTGGGATTTTTGATTTGTTGATCTTCTTTTTGTTGTTTACTTTAGTGAATCTACAGTGTATAATGTTTAAATACCTGCTGTGCTGCTGTAAGAAATAATATCATTGTCCCATTGCAGTAGATATGACAATTAAATACTCTTGACTCTCTTGAGCTATCAATGAATCCAGTATGGTTTCTACAATGTATTATTCAAACCTGCCTGTTAATCTAGTGGTGGCCTTAAATATATTTTATATACATTTATTATTACTCACATTCTCTATCTCCCAGTGGAAAATCGGGCTACAGTGAACCAGTTTTGACAGCTGGCCTGTGGGTTTAGGGGCAGCTCATGAGACTGTCTTATGGGTTTAAGGACAGCACAGAAGATCCCATGTGGGTTTAAAGAGATTGGAGACAGGAACTGTGAGTTTAGGACAGCACAGCAGATGCTGGGATGCAGCACCATGGGTCTAGGACAGGAACGAGAACACTGGCCGTAGGAATAGGAAGAAAGATCGAGGCCCCATGGATTACAGAGACCACAAGTCTAGTTTAGTTTATTGTGATGAGTACCATGCTAAGGTGAAAAGCCTTTTAGTTGCGTGCTATCCAGTCAGCAGAAAGATTATACATGAGTACAATAAAGCCATCCACAGTGTACAGATACATGATAAAGGGAATAATGTTTAGTGCATGATAAAGTTCTGTAAAGTTCAATTAAAGATCATCCAAGAGTCTCCAATGAGAGAGATGTTAAGTCAAGACCACACTCTAATTGGTGATAGGATAGTTCAGTTGCCTGAAAATACCTGGAAAGAAACTGTCTCTGAATCTGGAGGTGTGCATTTTCACATTTCTATACCTCTTGTCTGATGGGAGAGGGGAGAAGAGGGAGTGATCAGGTGAGACTCGGCCTTGACTATGCTGCTGGCCTTGCTGAGGCAGCGTGAAGTTTAGATGAAGTCAATGGAAGGTTGGTTTGTGTGAAGGTCTGGGCTGCGTCCACAATGTGTGGACATTGCCTTGTTGGCCTTCTGCTCAAAGCGAGCATAGAATGTGTTGTTCATCAGGTAGGGCCACAGTATCACCAGCGATGTTGCCTGACTTCACTTTGCAGCCCGATATAGTATACAGACCTTGCCACAGTCTGTGGGTGTCTGAATGATTATACTAGGATGCAAGTTTGTCCCGGTATTGCCTCTTGGCATTCTTCATGGCTTTGCAAAGATCATGGTCAAGGGTGTTCTGGCTTCCGGAGGAACAAGAAACATGTTGATAGCCCTTCGTAGTACAACTCTGAGGTTGGTTTCATTGAAGTCTCTGGCTACAATGAACAGGGCATTGAGACAGAGGAGCCAAGGGTTTAGAGAAGGCATGGGAGAGACAAAGGGCCATCTGCTTTGATGATGGAGGGCACATGGGTGTATAGATAGTAGAGGAGATATACACCCTATGGGTTTAAAAACATTGTTGGAGTCCAATGGCAGAATGGCATTTCAGAATGGCAGGCAGTGACTAGTGGAGTACCGCAATGCTCAGTGCTGGGATCCCAGCTATTTACAATATATATTAATGATCTGGATGAGGGAATTGAATGCAACATCTCCAAGTTTGCGGATGACACGAAGCTGGGGGGCAGTGTTAGCTGTGAGGAGGATGCTAGGTGGCTGCAAGGTGACTTGGATAGGTTGGGTGAGTGGGCAAATGTATGGCAGATGTAATATAATGTGGATAAATGTGAGGTTATCCACTTTGGTGGCAAAAACAAGAAAGTAGACTATTATCTGAATGGTGGCCGATTAAGAAAAGGGGAGATGCAACGAGACCTGGGTGTCATGGTACACCAGTCATTGAAAGTAGGCATGCCGGTGCAGCAGGCAGTGAAGAAAGCGAATGGCATGTTAGCATTCATAGCAAAAGGATTTGAGTATAGGAGCAGGGAGGTTCTACTGCAGTTGTACAGGGTCTTGGTGAGACCACATCTGGAGTATTGCGTACGGTTTTGGTCTCCTAATCTGAGGAAAGACATTCTTGCCATGGAGGGAGTACAGAGAAGGTTCACCAGACTGATTCCTGGGATGGCAGGACTTTCATATGAAGAAAGACTGGATAGACTCGGCTTGTACACGTTAGAATTTAGAAGATTGAGGGGGGATCTTATAGAAACTTACAAAATTCTTAAGGGGTTGGACAGGCTAGATGCAGGAAGATTATTCCTGATGTTGGGGAAGTCCAGAACAAGGGGTCACAGTTTAAGGATAAGAGGGAAGTCTTTTAGGACCGAGATGAGAAAATCATTTTTTACACACAGAGTGGTGAATCTGTGAAATTCTCTGCCACAGAAGGTAGTTGAGGCCAGTTCATTGGCTGGATTTAAGGGAGTTAGATGTGGCCCTTGTGGCTAAAGGGATCAGGGGGTATGGAGAGAAGGCAGGTATGAGATATTGATTTGGATGATCAGCCATGATCATATTGAATGGCGGTGCAGGCTCGAAGGGCCGAATGGCCTACTCCTGCACCTATTTTCTATGTTTCTATGTTTCTATGAAGACCTTTCAGCCTAGGGACTTGTACGTAAGATACTTCCCACTGGATGAATCCATTACCGTCAACTGGGAAACTGCTTTTGTGACCCATCAAAATGGCTGCAATGCTCTGGGGGACCATGTTCTGTTGACATCACACTGCAACAGATGGTGGCTGAGGATTCTCCTGCGATTATCTAGGTGTGGCTCAGTGAGGTCAGGGTTCAGTCAGCATGGCTGCAATGATGGAAGGTGAGGTCAATCTGTCGGCTGGAGGCTGTCCGGAAGGGGGGAAAGTGGAGGGTTCAAGGAGGAGTTGGAAAGTGGTCGACAGTGTCATTCTGGGAGAGAGATCGTGGCTGCCAGCTTTAGAGACAGAGTAGCAAACGTAGAGAGTAGGTAAGTTGGGTGGAAACAAAGGGAGCAAGAGAAAAGAGGTCATGGATGGTGAAGGAGTTGAACGTGAAGGGGTCTGAGGGAGGAAAAGGTAGTCAAATAAAATTTGAAAATAATTTCACAGTGACATGTCACATATGACAATAAAGTATTCATAAATGAAAGAATGGCAGAAGTCAGGAGGCTAATAAGTGTCAGCGAGTGAGTGCATGATTGAGTGCGTGAGTGATTGAGTGAGTACCTATATGGATTTGTGCGTAGGTGTGTGCCTACATACATGTGCGCTCCATCTGTGCAGAAGGTCCAAGTCTGCAATTGCCTTGGATCTTACTGCTATTGGACCAAGACTTGCTCTTTCAACCATGCATGGTGTGGTGGCTGGGGTGCAATAGACACCCACACTAAAAGCATGTAGGCACTGGTATTTCTCACTCCATGGAACTGGAAATGAAACTTCATCCTCCACCCCAGGGCTGATCAGGAGGTCCGGGCCGCTGAGGAGGAGGATGTTCACCGTCGGGGTTCGGCGTCGGCGTTCCACCAGCCCGGCGTGAGGGCCTGAACATCGGGCCGCCCGGTGCGGCGACTGCGGGTGCTAGGAAGGCCTCGACCACGAGTGAACATCTGGGAAGAACGGAGGGGAGGCTGGCTGGACTATGGTGCCTTCCTCACCTTGGTGCCACTGTGTTATGTTGTGTCGTGGACTTTCAGTGTTTGTGCTTTTTTTTAAATTCTATTTTATTTTTAATATGTTTTATTATTTATTATTATTTATTTATTTTTATTTTTATGATACTGCCTGTAAGGGAAATTCATTTTGTTGTCTCTAACTGAGACAATGACAATAAATTTGAATACAATACAATACAAAAGAGGAATGGCCTAAGAAGAAGAAAATACAAAGAAAGATCAAAGTCTGGCATGACGATTAGATCAGATTGCATTGAATTGAATAAATTGAATAAATGTTATTAGCCAAGTATGTATACATACAAATAATTTGCCTTGGTGCTTTGCTCGCAAGTAACAACATGATATAGGGTCCACAATTAAAAATAAAACATTATCATTTAAACATGTGATGAATTAAATAAAATACCAGAGCAAAAGGAGGCTACAGGCTTTTGGTACTGCTCGTGGAAAAAAAACTGTTTTTATGTCTGGCTATGGAGGCTTTGACAGTCCGGAGTCGCCATCCAGAGGGAAGTACTTCAAAGAGTTTGTGGCCAGGGTGAGAGGGGTCAGAGATGATCTTACCCACTCTCATCCTGGCCCTTGCAGAGTACAGTTCGTTGATAGGGAGAAGGTTGCAGCCAACAACCTTCTCAGCTGATCGAACAATGCGCTGCGGCCTCCAGATGTCATGCTTGGTGGTTGAGCCAAACCAGACCATGATGGAGAAGGTGAGGACAGACTCTATGACGGCAGTATAAAACTGGACCATCATTACCTGTGGCAGATTGTGTTTTCTCAGCTGCCGCAGGAAGTATATCCTCTGTTGGGCCTTTTTGACTGTGGAGTCGATGGTGGCCTCCCAATTTAAGGTCCCTGGAGATGATGGTTCCAAGGAACTTAAATGACTCCACAGATGTGACTGTGATGCTGTTGAAGGTGAGTGGGAGGAGGGGAAGGGGAGCTCTCCTAAAGTCTACAATCAATTCCACTGTCTTAAGAGCATTGAGCTCCAGGTTGTTGTGATGGCACCAGGACACCAGCTGTGTCACTTCCTGTCTGTAGGCAGATTCCTCCCCATCCTGGATCAGTCCAATCAGGGTTGTGGCATCCGCAACCTTGAGAAGCTTGACAGAGGTGTCTGTGGAGGTGCAGTCATTGGTGTAGAGAGAGTAGAGGAGAGGGGAGAGTACGCAGCCTTGTGGTGCTCCTATGCTGAGGGTCAACGGGTCCAAGATGTGCTTTCCCAGCCTCACATGCTGCTTCCTGTCTGTCAGGAAGTTGATGATCCACTGACAGAGTGGTTCAGGCACAGTTAACTGGGAGAGTTTGGAATGTAGTAGCTCTGGCACAATGGTGTTGAATGCTCTTGGTGCTGGAGGATGAAGTGCAGGCCTAGGTTGACTGCATCTTCCACTGATCTAATGGCCCTGCATGCAAACTGCAGGGGGTCCAGCAGGGGGTTTGTGATATTTTTCAGGTTGGCCAGTACAAGTCTTTCAAGGATCTTCATGACTACAGAAGTCTCTGCGACAGGTCTCTAGTCATTAAGACCAGTAGCCCTTGGCTTTGTGGGTACAGGAACAATAGTGGAGACTTTGAATTAGGCAGGGACAGTGCAGGTTTGCAAGGACCGATTGAAAATGTCTGTGTAGACTGGTGCCAGTTGTTCGGCACAGAGCTTGAGGGTAGAGGGGGAAACATTGTCCGGTCCAGGAAATTTCCGCCTTCTCTGACTCCTGAATAGCTTTTCCACCTCCTAGATTAACCAGATCACAAAGAAACAAAGCGATGCATGACAGAAAGCATCAAAGCACGGTATAAATAACCTAAGGATAAGCATTGAATTCAGCACGTGGAGACCCAATAGGAAAAAGCAAATACGTTGATTTAAATCTACTTGTAGTTAAATAGGCTTCAAAGTTCAGTTTTTCATGGTACACCACCAGAAGCAGTACTTTGTGGAACACCTGCGGTATAGCAGAACTTGGAGAACACCCATTTGATTGTACTCTGGTGCTATAGTTTCTCACCGTGCTGAAGTCAATTAAGACTAAACTACTTATTATTCCCGATGTTGGGGAAGTCCAGAACTAGGGGTCACAGTTTAAGGATAAGAGGGAAGTCTTTTAGGACCGAGATGAGAAAATCATTTTTTACACAGAGAGTGGTGAATCTGTGGAATTCTCTGCCACAGAAGGTAGTTGAGGCCAGTTCATTGGCTATATTTAAGTTAGATGTGGCCCTTGTGGCTAAAGGGATCAGGGGGTATGGAGAGAAGGCAGGGATGGGATACTGAGTTGGATGATCAGCCATGATCATATCGAATGGCGGTGCAGGCTCGAAGGGCCGAATGGCCTACTCCTGCACCTATTTTCTGTGTTTCTAAACAAAATCAGCATGGAAGTTGAGAATTATTCTTATATCAACACCAATCCTGTTTACGCATATAACCACACATCCACAAAACTATCCCAGGCAACTGAATTCCATTTTGTATCAGGAGCGGAAATAAGATAAGTGACTAATAGCCATATCAGACACTCATTCTGAAAAAAAGATCAACATTTCTTGGGTTAGTTCAGTTTAGTGTTTAGTTTATTGTCATGTGTATTGAGATACTATGAAAAACTTTTGTTGCATGCTATTTATTATGTTATTAAAGATAAATTGTTTGCAAACAAACAACTTTAACCGTTCAAATTGGGCCTTTCCAGTTTTCGTCGTGATCCCATTAGCTCCTCTTACAGTGGAGAGAACACCAGCAGACTACGGGAAGATTTGGAAAATCGGGTGAGATAAGAAATCTTACAAAAGAAAGTAATATCGGGAAGCGTGAGTGAACATAATTTGAGAGAAAGAATATGCAAAGGGAAATGTAACTGAAGTGGCATAATTTTATAAGATTTGCTAGAGCAGTGATACTTTGAGATGCGCAAGCACGACTCTCTGAATGAAGAGCAGGTTGGCTGTTGGAAATAGATAAAGGATGCGTGACTTTGTAATCAGAAACAAAATCAACAAAATCAAATGTTAACCCATAATATGACACCAATCAGGTGTCTTTTGGCTATTTCATGTTTCAGAAGGATTTTTTAGGTTTAGGCAACATTCGGCCCATCAAGTCTACTCCGCCATTCAATCATGGCTGATCTGTCATTCCCTCTCAACCCCATTCTCCTGCTTTCTACTCAAGACCTTTGACAACCTTACTATTCAAGAAAATGTATCTTCCCTCTCCACTCTTAATCCATGGCAAATGAAATGCAAAACATTAATTGGTTGGGCCCTTCGGAGTTTTGGTGCACAAAGGGACTTTGGCGTGCAAGTCCATAGCTACGTGAAAATAACAACACCAGCGGATAAGGTGGTAAAGAAGGTTTTCAGCATGTTTGTTTTCATCAGTCAAGGCATTGAGTATAAAAGTTGACGTCATGCTGCAGCTTTATAACATTAGGCTACATTTGGAGTATAGCACATCCCTGCATTATGGAGGGATCAGATTTTCTCTATATCACGATTCTCCATAACACAAACCCTGGACATAATTTGACAAAATATTTTGTTTGTTTCGCATTTGTGATTACTAATTTCTGTGTTTCTCACATACAATTCGTAAGCGTGAATCTTTAATTTTCCATCAAAATTGTATATGGTTGTGAATTGTGAAATCCTTTAGGGGGTGTTTCTGTTACCCAAACTGCCGCGATGTAACAGTACACTGCAATGTATGCAGTTCTGGTATTGCCACATTACAGGAAAGATGGGGCTTGGGAAGGTGTGCAGAAGAGATTCACCAGGAAGTAACTTGGATTGGGTCAACATTAGTTATAAGGAGAGGTTAGACAATCTTGGATTATTTTATCTGGACTGTTGGAGTTGAGGGGCAACCTGATAGAAGTATATACAATTCTAACAGATGTAGATAGGGAAGATGGACAGTCTTTTTCTCCAGGATGAAAATATTAGGTTCTAGAGGGCAGAGCTTGAAAATGAGAGGGGCAAACTTTAAAGAAGATGTGTGGGGCAAGTTTTTCAGTTCAGTTTAGTTTATTGTCACGTGTACCGAGGTACAGTGAAGAGGTAGATAGTAGTTCAGCACTGCTCTCTGGTTGTGGAAGGATGATTCAGATGTCTGATAACAGCTGGGAAGAAACTGTCACTGAATCAGGTGTTTTATGCACACCGAGGATGATGAGTGCCTGGAACATGGTGCCAAGGTGGTGGTGGAGGCAGATAGAATAGTGGCATTTTAGAGACTTGTTACCAGGCACATGGATGTGTATAGATATAGATTATGTCTCACAGAGTCTCTTGTCGAGAGTAGGTGAATCGAGGATCAGAGGACATAGGTTTAAGGTGATGGGGAAAAGATTTAATAGGGATCTGAGGGGTAACTTTTTCACACAACGGGTGGTGGGTGCATGGAACAAGCTGCCAGAGGAGGTAGTTGTGGCTGGGACTATCCCAACATGCTTGCTGTGTTCCACCCTAGAGCCAACTCTGTGTGAGGCAGATAACAGGATCAACAGTATGGACTGATGAAACAGTTAGACAGGTACATGGATAGGACAGGTTTGGAGAGATATGGTGCAAATATGGGCAGGTGGAACTAATGTAGCTGAGACATGTTGACCGGTGTGGGCAAGTTGGGCCGAAGGGTCTCTTTACACACTATCTGACTCTATGACGCTATGTGCTGGCATATAAGAGTTTGTCTTGGCTTTATGTTTGGCACAGACAAAATACCTATTCCTGTGTAGTACTGTTCTCTGTTGCATGTTTTAAGTTATACGCGGGATTGGCAAATATTTGGCCCCAATGAAAAGATTGTTATTAATGATAAATGTAACTAAATCAGATTTTTGTCTGTTCAATGTTTAATATTTCTAAGTAATACAAGACATAAATAACATTACATTACCATTTTTACTCATGATCAAGAATGCTGGAATCTTGACATAAAACCATGAGAGAAACATTATGAAGTATATTGCAAAATATCAGAACATTACAAAGAGCTTGACATCTAATGAAGACCTTTTAAAGTGTTGTATTTCAGAAAATCTGGCTGTCCATTTGTGCCTGAAGAAGTCCCCTCGGACAACAGTGTGAGAAGAACAGATATGTTTTTGGTGATACTTATTAGAAGAAAGATCGGCAAAGGCTATTGAGAGAACTCTGCTATTTTTCGAAATAATGCTATGCGATCTTTCACATCCATCTGTGCGGCATCTCATCTGTAATAGTATACCTGACATTACAGTACTACACAGCCATGAAGTAGAATGTCAAATAATGAACTTCAGATAATGAACTTACATCCTTTCACTCAGGGATGAGAGCGGTGCACGTTGAGCCACGTCTGACACTTTAAAAGTCAAAGGCAGTGTTAGGTTATCAAGCTTCATCTGTCGAGTTAAATATTTCACACCTATGACCAAGAGCGGAACTCGCTACCAAAATATGGAGGGGGCGGGGGACACCATTTTTTGGGGGCCACGCGCGCACGCGCACACTCACACACGTGCGCGAGGCTTCGGAGGTTCAATCCAGCGCTAAATACAGCTCAACTGCCTGTCTCACCAGGTTAACTACAGCCCTGTCTGGACTGACGGGATACCAGCACTGCTTCTCCCCGCTGGCCATATTTCCCGCAAATCCAGGCCGGGCTGTAGGCTCACCTGGCGGGACAGGCAGAGTTGAGCTGCAATTAGCGCTGTTTCTCTGCGCTGGCCCGTCTGATTCCCAACCAAAGATCCTATAGCAGAGGATCTTTTCTGCCGACCTCTCTGGTCACCCGTAGGGGGTGGGGGGGGGGGGTACTCGGCAGGGGACAGGACAGCGCCGGAGAGCCGGCCGGGATCGATCCTGGCTGCGGATGAGGAGCAGGTCTGTGCCATGTCTCCCTCCTCCAATCACCGCGCTCTATCCTCAGTCCCACCCTGGTTTTTCGCCCCTGCCTATGACTACAAATCCATCAGACAGTGGTCAGCATGTAATGTCCTGGCCTTCCATGAGTCTGATCATTCACCTTTCCTGTACTCCTCATGATTTTATAAACCTCTGTAAGGTCACCCCTCAGTCTCCTTAATTCCCCACACTCCAAAGATGTACATAGGCTTGTAGAATTGTAAATTGCCTCTAGTGCTTGTTGGATAGTGTTAATGTGTGGAGATCGCTGGTTGGTGCAGACTCGGTGGGCCAAAGGGCCAGTTTCCTTGCTGTATCTAAACCAAACTAAATGTTTGTAAATAGACACAAAAAGCTGGAGCAACTCAGCGGGATAGGCAGCATTTCTGGAGAACAAGGAATAGGTGAGGTTTCGGGTCGAGATCCTTCTTCAGACTGGTTAGGGATAAGGGAAACGAGAGATATCGACGGTGATGTGGAGAGATAAAGAACAATGAATGAAAGATATACAATAAAACAATGATGATAAAGGAAACAGGCCATTGTAAGCAGTTTGTAGGGTGAAAATGAGAAGCTAGTGCGACTTGGGTGGGGAGGGATAGACAGAGAGGGAATGCCGGGCTACTTGAAGTGAGAGAAATCAATATTCATACAACAAGCGAAATATGAGATGCTGTTCCTCCAATTTACGTTTAGCCTCACTCTGACAATGGAGGAGACCAAGGACAGAAAGGTTTATGTCGGAATGAAAAGGAGAAGTAAAGTGTCCAGCAAACGGGAGATCAGGTTGGTTCACGCGGGCTAAGCGAAGGTGTTCCACGAAACGATTGCCCAGTCAGTGTTTGGTCTCGCCGATGTACAAGAGTCCACATCTTGAACAGCAGATGCCATAGATGAGGTTGCAGGGGGTGCAAGTGAACCTTTTTTTAACCTGAAAGGTCTGTCGGGGTCCCTGGACGGTCGAGGGAGGAGGTATAATGACTGGTGTTGCATCATCTGCGGTAGCTGGGGAAGGTACCTGGGGAGGGGGTGGTTTGGATGGGAAGGGATGAGTTAACCAGAGAGTTGCGGAGGGAACAGTCTCTGTGGAAGGTGGAAAGTGGTGGAGATGGGAAAATGTGGCTAGTGGTGGTATTCCGTTGGAGGTGGCGGAAATTTCAGAGGATTATGTGTTGTATGTGACGGCTGATGGGATGGAAGGGAAGAAGTAGGGGGACTCTGTCTCTTTTGGACTAGGGGGAGGGAACAAGGGCGGAGCTGCAGGGTACTGATGAGACACAAGTGAGGGCCTCCTCTATGATAGGAGAGGGGAACCCCCGTTCCCTAAAGAATGAGAATATCTCAGAAGCTCTAGACTGGAACACCTCATCTTGGGTGCTGATGCATTGGAGATGGTGGAATTGGGGGTAGGGGATAGAGTCTTTGCAGGAAGCCGGGTAGGAAGAAGTGTAGTCGAGATAGTTGTGGGAGTCAGTGGATTTGTAATAGATGTCAGTCAATAGTCTATTTCTTGTGATGGAGACTGTGAGATCATGAAAGGGGAAGATGTCAGAGATGGTCCAAGTAAATTTGAGTGCAGGATGAAAATTGGTGGTGAAGTTGATGAAGTCCATGAGTCCTGCATGGGTGCAGGAGGTAGTACCGATGCAGTAATCAATGTAACACAGATAGAGTTTGGGGATAGGGCCAGTGTACGCCTGGAACAGGGATTGTTCAGCGTACCCTACAAAGGGCCAGGCATAGCTGTGGCCCATGCGGGTGCCCATAGCTACGCCTTGGATTTGGAGGAGGTGGGAGTAATCAAAGGTGAAGTTGTTGAGGGTGAGGGCCAGCTCCGCTAGGTGGAGTAGAGTGTTGGTAGAGGGAAATTGGATGGTTCTGTGGTCAAGTAACAAACAGACGGGCTTTAAGGCCTTCCTGGTGGGGGATTGAAAAGCGGAAGTCATTAAAGAGATGAAGGGCATGCTTCTTGGACATAGGTCGGGAGAGATTGGGCCAGGGGGGATAGGATGGAGTCAAAGTACATGGAAATCATTTCAGTGGGACAGGAGCTGGCAGAAACAGTGGGTCGGCCAGGGCAGTTGTGTTTGTGGATTTTTAGGAGAAGTTAAAAACGGGCTGTGTGGGGCTGGGAAACGATACGGTTGGAGGCTGTGGAAGGCAGACAGCCAGGAGTGATGAAACCAGTAATGCTGTTTGAGATTAAGGCTTGGTACTCATCTGTGGGATCATGGTCCAAGGATATGTAGGAGGAGGTGTTTGAAGAGTTGTCGCCTGGCCTCAGCCCAGTAGAGGTCAGCGTGCCAGACTAACACAGCACCTCCCTTATGGGCAGGTTTGATTATAATATCTAGGTTGCTGCAGAATGAGCGGAGGACAGTACGTTCAGAGGGGGTGAGGTTGGAGTAGATAAGGGGAGTGGAAACGTTGAGATAGTTGCTGTCACGCCGACAGTTTAAATAAAGAGGTCTAGAGAGGGTAGAATGCCATTCGGAGGAGTCCAAGGGGAGGGGGACCAGTGGTGACTGGAGAAGGGGGCATCACTGGGTGGTGAGGACTCCCTCCCATAGGAAAAGGCACGGAAGTGGAGGGAAGAAAATCTCTACATCATGACGGACCCGGATCTTGTTGAGGAGGGGGCGGAGGGGAACGAAGGTGAGGCCTCTGTTGAGGACAGACCGTTCGGTATCAGAAAGGGGGAGGTCATAGGGGATGGTGAAGACACGACAAGGGTGAGGATTTGAGTCAGAGGAAGGTCGGGGCGTGGACAAAGGCTGAGGCGAGATCTGGTGGGGGGGATGGTGGGTGTTCTGCGAGGAGGGGGGGGGGGGGGGGGGCGTGAGGACTATTCTATGGGTGGGGGGTGGTCGGGGTAACCTGGTTAAAAGAGGGGGAAGAGGAAGACCCATCACTGAGATTCACTGTAGGGGGGAGGGAGCAGTAGGACCCAGCAGTCAGGCCACGTGGTGTCGCTGTACTTGATGTACTAACTCATCCGCTGAAGGCAAAGGTGCAAATGCCCTCCTTCATCACTCCTGTCTACCTGTGTCATACACTATGTATTTGCACCCCAATTCTCACTGTTCTACCGCACTGGCCCTGCATTTCACAGTGTAGACATAGCTAAGAGTAATTCTAGTGAAAGTTTATCATATTCAGTGTTAGTTCCATTTTTCTGTACCAGCATTATCTGTGTATATTTTACAACCCAGCGAATGATCTACCTAGATTAGGATTGTATTGTTTTAACTAATTTAGGTTGGATTTAACATTTAGACTCTGCCTTAGAGATACAGCGTGGAATCGGGCCCTTCGTCCCACCTAGTCTGCGCCAACCAATACACTATCACTATCCTACACACACTAGAGACAATTTACAAATTACAGGAGCCGATCAACCTGCAAACCTGTACGTCTTTAGAGAAACCGGAGCACCCGAGAAAAACGACGCGGTCACGGGTAGAAGGCACAAACTCCGTACGGACAGGCATCGTTGCGCCTAAATTACAGAAAAGGGGTAGTTTTTAAGTATTCTTGTGGGATTGCTGCTATCACAGTGCGAACAGCCCGAAGGCCGTTTGAGCAACTAACAATTATGTTCTGGGGACAATTAAGGCACGGGCGGCATTGAGTTTGCACACTCGCAGCTTTACTCACCCGGTTTGCATACGAGTGAGATTGCAATGGTTTACAAAGGCTGGCTCTTGTAACATCGGACAAATTAGATGAAGTTCCCGTTCTCCCCTGTACCGTACATTCCGTTCTGCTTCCAGATGCATCCCGTGATGGTGCACCCCACAGGCGTCGCTCTCCACACAAACCCACTCCATGTTCAAACTAAATGTCGCTGGGCTTGTCGCTCCGCGGCTAGCTCCAGAAGGCGGCGTCTCGTTCCGCTGTCACTCCGTCCCCGGCAAGGTTTTCTCCTGTGCTCTGTCCAAGTGCGCCTAATCTGCGCGGAAGGTTTCGGGGCATGTCTTTTCTATTTCCAAAACAGGCTCATTGTCAAATACGCGGCCGAAGAATGAATCGCACAGTCCCGTTGCTCCCGTCTCAGTTTTAAGTTGAAACTACTGAGCTGACGGATGCTACTACAGGAAGATCTCCAGTAAGTCTTCAGGAGCATCGGGGTCTCTCACTGAATACACAACTGAGTAAGGGTCTCGACCCGAAACGTCACCCGTTCCTTCTCTCCAGAGATGCTGCCTGTCCCGCTGAGTTACTCCAGTGTTTTTGTGTCTATCTTCGGAATAAACCAGTATCTGCAGTTCCTTCCTACACATGTTTACCTTTCCGACAGCATCTTCTGTTCGTGAAACCGATGCTAATGTGAAAGGAGCTGGAGACGTGAAGCAGTGGCCACGAAAAAGGGTTACCACCATTGAGCTCAGATATGCCGCTAACACTTGCCCTGCGAACCACGATCACAGTGAACAGGCGCTGATATCTCAGCCTTTGGAGGCAGGGACGGATTCGTACTTGGCTCCCGCCGCGTGTTAATTCCATGGAACGCACTTTAATTTCACTCCACGTTTTATAAAAGCCTCACGTAGCTAAAGCGGCGCGCATTTCTCTGCAGAGCCTCTCAAAGTCTACAATGACTGTCTCCACACACAGTAGTTTCAACTTAAAACTGAGATGACGGGCAACGGGACTGTGCGTTTCTTTCATCGGCCGCGTATTTGTCAACGAGTCGGTTTTCGACTGAACGGATAAAATAGATGCTGGGGCAAGTGACACGTTCATAATTGATTGCCACTGAAAATGCAGATCGGTAATGTTTACTACCTAACATCCGACTGCAGCGGTACAATATCATTGCGAAAAGCTCTCGCCCCAGTAACCTGTTGCAATGGCGGCGGTTCCACAGAGCACCAATTGACTGTATGTTCTATCAAGGAAAATATAATCTGGCCAATCGAAATGCCCTCTTAACATATTTTATATTACCTGCACAAGTCCTCACCATTTCCCTCCCCAATTACAATCGCCAAAAACATTGGGCAAACAACTTACTTGATAGAACTATCAAAATTAACTTCAAAAAGAAAATGTGACTTACCCAAAAAAGTTACCGCGAACCCTTCTAAAACGCACGCCCAGACTCCCATGACGAAATATCCGTACAGGTTGGTGATAAAACTCAGGGACCCGCCGATAGCCGAGACCAGGAAATCGGCTAGGGATAAATTGAGAATTATGTAATTCAGAGGCTGCCTCAGCTGCTTGTACTTGTACGTCACCAACAGGACGATGAAGTTTTCGGAAAGCGATAAAAATGTCACGAAAAACATGACAGTCGCCAAAAGTTTGAAGTTCCAGGGTTCGATTGTTTCCAGGGGGCCGCGGAACGGGTCCACTGGCCGGGAGATCGCAGCGGTCGGCATGGTTGCGTTCACAACACTATCCCACGAGGAATTCATCCTTTACGCACCAAGATGGACACATTCACCGGTAGCATCTACCAAGCACCACGGATTTGCTTCATGTTTACCAAACTATTGTGAACACTCATGATGAAACTCACAGTGAACAGGCAAGTATAAATCAATCTGTAGGTTATTTACTCCTTGACCACTTCTCTATTTAAGATGCGCTGCCCTGGATTTCAGCGCAATTAATTAAACTATCTTCAGGCATGAGACATCCGACAACATGCTCCCTCTCTGAAAGGGGAGGGGTTCGGGGAACCCTTTTATAGTGGAATCAGTTTGATATGGCCTGAGGTTACAGCGTGCACCACTGGAACGCGAAGGGAGTTATCTATTCGGGATTGTGAATGGCCGGGATCGCACAATAATGTTTCACGAATCCCAAGGAAGTTGTCAAGCTATTTTTTTGTTAAAGAGAGGATGAACGCCAAACATATGTGCACAAGTGTTACCTAAAGTGCAACGTATACAACAAGAGGGTAGTGTTATGCACCAACATCTAATACACCTTTCTCAATAGGGAAAGTCAACATGCGCTCCGCTTATCGGTGACGGACATTGATCACATATCACATATCAATCATTTCAACTTTACATTTAACAATTCAACTGTAGCAATTCAACTTGGGATGGATAGAACGGGGGGTGCATTTATCGGAACCTAACGGAAGGTGGGAATGTTTTTTGTTACAGTGTGGTATTTCAGTCGGGCTCCACTATGTTCTGAAAGCTTTTAATGACATTCGGAGATATATAAACATTTTTATTTATATGGCGTCGAGTACTTGTCAAAATATTTTAGTCATCCATGGGGAAAATATTATCGCGTGTTGTTGCATTTACTGTTGAAACTATTTAAACAATTTCTGCACTATTAAATATTGGTTCAATGTTGATTATTATTAAATCAATAATAATTGGTTTGATGATAATTAGCTTAAAACGATATTTAATGTCAGTAGTGGGTATTTTTTAAAGCGGTGATTGATAGATTCTTGATTAGTAAGGGTGTCGGTGGTTATGGGGAGAAGGCAGGAGAATGGGGTTGCGAGGGAATAATAGATCAACTATGATCGAATGGCGGAGCAGACTCGTTGTCCGAATGGCCTAATTCTGGCCCTCTGTTTTAATGACATGGTCATATTGATTACGTTGATATTTTGGGTAGTGTTTGGCAAATGGAAGTTACTGGCTGCAGTAAGAGGGAAGGTAACATAGAAGGTAGGAAGGTAGACAAAATTGCTGGAGAAACTCAGCGGGTGCAGCAGCATCTATGGAGCGAAGGAAATAGGCAACGTTTCGGGCCGAACCCCCCCCCCCCCCCCCCTCCACCAGTCTGAAGAAGGGTTTCGGCGCGAAACGTTGCCTAATTCCTTCGCTCCATAGATGCTGCTGCACCCGCTGAGTTTCTCCAGCAATTTTGTCTACCTTCGATTTTCCAGCACCTGCAGTTCCTTCTTAAACATAGAAGATAGGAATCCAGGGTCGACTCGTCCACAACAGCACCGCTGCTGCCAGTTCAGTTCGTTTACACTAAGTCACCGCCTTTCACATGGAATCATCGATAAGGCACCGCGTTGCAACATTTTGCCTGTAATCGTGGGATTATACACGTCGAATAATTCAAAGTATTTTAACCCGATTGAAGAGATTCCACACAGTTTCCGCGCAGTCAAAGGAGGGTCATTTAGAATATTGTGCCCGCGCATCAGCATTTGGGGATGGTTTAGACGCAAACCCTGCATCATCGCTATAGAAAGGTTCATGAGAATGAATGGGCTACATCACTTCAACGATGTACCAACATTTGGCATGCTGGTCCAAAATAGACTGTAATCCCAAATCTTTTGGAGGAACACACTAAAACAAAAACCTATTCTCATTGTAATTTGATCAGAAGTAGGTGTCATGAAAATTCCCTACTTTCTTTTTTAACTTCGAAAGTCTGTCCAGGGTCACATGGCGATGTGTGCAATCAGTCTCCATTTGGAGCACACAATGATGCCCACTTGCCCAGTATCACTTCACATGTGAAGGAAGGAATTGCAGATGCTGGTTCACACCGAAGGTAGACACAAAATGCTGGAGTAACTCAGCGGGACGAGCGGCATCTCTGGAGAGAAGGAATGGGTGACTTTCAGACTGAAGAAGGGTCTCGACCCGAAACGTCACCCATTCCTTTTCTCCAGAGATGCTGTCTGCCCCATTGAGTTATTCCAGCATTTTTGTGTCTATCACCACACGAGGTCCACTTGGATCTGGAGCCATGATCTCCGGCCATCTGAACATCTCGATCGCCAATGCGCGCAACAACCCAGCTACAAAACTAAACGAGGGAACAAATGACCAGTATCAGGCCTATTCGTTGTTGATACATACATTTTAAATTAACCCGAAGTTTCAGTGTGAATATCGTAATGTAGTTTAAAATACGCAGCGCAGAAGGAACTCGGCGGGTCAGGTTGCATCTGCGGAAGGAATGAATAGGCGACATTTCGGATCTGGGCCCTTCTTCGGTGTGATTGTAGTCGGGGGAGAAAGCTGGAAATAGGTGGGTGCGGGACAAAGTCTGGCACAAAATTGCTGAACAGAGGAGTTTTCTTCCAAACGTTCTCTTTTCATTTCAGATTTCCAGCAACTACATTTTTAAAATGTTATTATTCACTGTCAAAAAAATGGCGATATTACATTAAGGAAAGTAGCAATGCTGAACAAAGACGCAAACTGCTACAGTAACTCAACGGGTCAGGCAGCATTCCTGGAAAAAATGGATAGGTCATGTTTCGGGTGGGGATCCTTCTTCAAATGTTTGGTTTCACCAATGTATAGGAGGATACATCAGCAACATCAGATGCGACAAATGAGGTTCGAGGAGGTGCACATGAACCTCTATCTCACCTGGAAAGAATGTTGGGGTCAATAGACAATAGACAACAAATGCATAAGTAGGCCATTCGGCCCTTCGAGCCAGCACCACCATTCAATGTGATTGGGTGGGTCCCTGAATGGAGGTGAGGCAGGAAGTTTAGGGAGCAGTGTCACATCTCTTGCGGTTGCTTAAAGTACCTGAGCAGAAGATCGACTGGGAAGGGTATGTAAACCAAGAGGTTGTAGAGGGCATGGTCTCTGCAGAAGGTGGATAGGGGGTGGGGGTGGGAAGATGTGACGGCTGGTGGGATTAAGTTGGAGGTGACGGAAATGCCGGAGGATGATATTTGGATGGGGTGAAAGTTGAGGACCAAGGAAATTCTATCATCATTACATCTTGAGGGAGGGGAGTGAGAGCAGAACTAAGGCGCCTAGTGGAGAATTTTTTTTATCACCTCCCCCCCTCACCTGCATGAACCTATTACCTGACAGGTTTTGACCAGCCCCTCCTTGTTTCTACCTTTCCTTCCCCCCCCCCCACCAACTCAGTCTTGACTCGAATCCTTACCTGTCCATGTTCTGCATAGATGCTGCCTGACGTGTTGAATTACTGCAGCCCTTTGTCTTTTTTTTTGTAAACCAGCATCTGCAGTTCTTTGTATCCATATCTGTGTATATATTGATTGGCAGTGATTTTGAAATCATGTTTCTTATTTTTCAGACAAGCCAAGCAGACACACGTTATTGTAAGAAAATTACATCAGCATCTGAAGTACAACTTCTGCATCTGAAGTACATCATCTTGAAGTACAACTTCAAGTGCTGTAGAAAAATAACAACCCACATTATTTTAAAACATCTCTGTCCATTGTACTTGACCTACTTAATCTCATTGTCTCTTTCTTGCCTCCTCTCGCTGATGAGAAGATGGGAAGGACAACAAAGCATCTCACTTTGAAACCAGGCACACTGTATGACAGGCATTAATTTCATTGCTTTAACAATCTGGGATAAAAGAGGTGAGAACAGATGAGTTAATAAAACAATCTGTTTCCGCTGTACAAATTTATTTTTTGTAGTCATAGAGTCATAGAGCATGGAAACAAACCCTTTGGCCCAACTTGCTGAAGCCAGCTAATATGCTCCAGCTACACTAGTCACTTACACATATGTATAACACTTTCCTATCCACTCTTGTTCCAAATATCTTTTAAACAGTGTCATCGCACCTGCCTAAACTACCTGATCTGTCAACTCATTCCATACACTCACCACACATTGTGTGTGACTCGCCTTTACTGGGCCTGGCCTCCCATCTACCTCATTGGAGACCTTTGAACTATCTTTAATCTGACTTTATCGGACTTCAATATTACACCAGGCACTAAATGTTGTACCTTTTTTTCCCTTCTGTGCACTGTGGATGGCTTGATTGTATTCATGCATATATAGTCTTTTCTTTGACTGGATAGCACACATACAAAAGCTTTTCACTGTACCTCTGTACACATGACAATAATAAACAAAACTAAACTAAAATTAAAATTAAAACAAAACTAGTTTTTCCTGGAAAATGAAGGACAGTAGATACACAATTTAAAGTATTTGTGGACATAAGATACGAAAGATGAAAGTCATTGTAGAAACAAGGAACCATAGGTGCTGGTGCACAAAAAGAGACACAAATTGCTGAAGTAACTCAGGGTGTCAGGCAGCAAAGTTGAAGAACATGAATAAGTGATGTTTTGGGTCGCAACCTTTCTTCTGCAAGGAGGAGAACTTCTTCAAAGTAGACACACCTTGAGGAGATATTGCACTGGAACAGTCAAAATGTAGAAAACAAGGAGCTGCAGATGCTAGTTTATGAAAAAAAGACTCAACGTGCTGGAGTAGCTCAGCAAGTCAGGCAGCACATCTGGATAACATGGATAGGTAATGTTTTGTGTTGGGACCCTCCTTCAGCTAAAATCATTGATTGAGTTGTTTTGTATTTTGTGTTAATCAGTTTTTCATATCTCTCTTATGTACTTTCCACATTACCCTTTAGTGTAGTAATTGGATCCATATTGATTATTGCATTGAAAGGAGAATTAATCTAGCTCTGCAGGGTGATTTCACTTTTCTTAAGAAAAAAGAGCGTGCAGTTCTTATTTTTTACACCACAGTCATTTTTTCCAAGCACCCTTCCTTTAATCAGCACCTTTGGCCTTTAATTTTCTTCATCAATGTAATGCCATTTTTCTACAATAATGTGTTTTATTTCTATACACATCAGTTTGGAGTGCAAGGGTGAATTAGAAATGGATGTCTGGTATACAATGAAAAATGGATGTCTGGTATACAATGAGATACATTTAATAAAAAAGAAATGTTTTGATATATACACTGCACAAGCACACAGGTTTGTCAAGAACATTGACTCACATTTCAAATTAGCAGAAATGTTACTGTACCCTCAGATTATCAGATGCTATATAAAGTCCACCCTATGGAGGAAATACAAGTATTAAGAGCTGGAAATATTGAAATACTTGAAGTACTCTTTCAAGTTATTCCCAGACATTCCACTGTGAATGAAATAATCAGTAATATCAGAAAGGCAGTTACCAATTTGTATAAAAAAACAAGCTCTCATAAGCAGCAATGCGAAAACAATCAAATCATGTTTTAAAAACTGAGTGAAGGATAAATATTGAACATAACAGAAACATAGAAAATAGGTGGAGGAGGAGGCCATTCGGCCCTTCAAGCCAGCACCACCATTCATTGTGATCATGGCTGATCGTCCCCTATCAATAACCCGTGCCTGCCTTCTCCCCATATCCCTTGACTCCACTAGCCCCTAGAGCTCTATCTAACTCTCTCTTAAATCCATCCAGTGACTTGGCCTCCACTGCCCTCTGTGACAGGGAATTCCATAAATTCACAACTCTCTGGGTGAAAAAGTTTTTTCTCACCTCAGTCTTAAATGACCCCCCCTCCCCCTTTATTCTAAGACTGTGGCCCCTCGTTCTGGACTCACCCAACATTGGGAACATTTTTCCTGCATCTAGCTGTCCAGTCCTTTTATAATTTTATATGTTTCTATAAAATCCCCCCTCATCGTTCTAAACTCCAGTGAACACAAGCCTAGTCTTTTCAATCTTTCCTCACATGACAGTCCCGCCATCCCAGGGATCAATCTCGTGAACCTACGCTGCACTGCCTCAAGCACAAGGATGTCCTTCCTCAAATTAGGAGACCAAACTGTACACCATACTCCAGATGTGGTCTCACCAGAGCCCTATACAACTTCAGAAGTACCTCTTTACTCCTATACTGAAATCCTCTTGTTATGAAGGCCAATATTCCATTAGCTTTCTTCACTGCCTGCTGTAACTGCACGCCAACTTTCAGTGACCGGTGTACATGGACGCCCAGGTCTCGCTGCACCTCCCCCTTACCTTACCTAACCTAACCCCATTGAGATAATAATCTGCCCCCTTGTTTTTGATGCCAAAGTGGATAACCTCACATTTATCTATGTTACACAGCATCTGCCACGCATCTGCTCACTCACTCAACCTGTCCAGGTCACCCTGCAACCTCATAATATCCTCTTCACAGTTCACACTGCAACCCAGCTTTGTGTCACCCGCAAACTTGATAGTGGTGCTCCTAATTCCCTCTTCCAAATCATTAATATATATGGTAAACTGTTGCGGTCCCAACACCTAGCCTTGCGGCACTCCACTCGCCACTGCCTGCCATTCTGAAAAGGACCCGTTCACTCCTACTCTTTGCTTCCGGTCTGCCAACCAATTTTCTATCCATGTCAACACCCTACCCCCAATACCATGTGCTCTAATTTTAGTCAGCAGTCTCCCATGCGGTACCTTATCAAAGGCTTTCTGAAAGTCTAGATACACTACATCCACTGGCACCCCTTCATCCATTTTACTTGTCGCATCCTCAAAAAATTCCAGAAGATTAGTCAAGCATGATTTCCCTTTCATAAATCCATGCTGACTTGGACTAATCTTTTTACTGCTATCCAAATGCCCCATTATTACCTCTTTAATAATTGACTCCAGCATCTTTCCCACCACCGAAGTCAGGCTAACTGGTCTGTAATTCCTGGTTTTCTCTCTCGCTCCTTTCTTGAAAAGTGGGATAACATTAGCTATCCTCCAATCCACAGGAACTGATCCTGACTCTATTGAACATTGGAAAATGATAACCAATGCGTCCACTATTTCTAGAGCCACCTCCCTGAAGACCCTGGGATGCAGACCATCAGCCCCAGGGGATTTATCATCCTTCAGTCCCATTAGTCTACCCAATACTATTTCTCGCCTAATGAAAATTTATTTCAGTTCCTCTACCCCCTTAGATCCTCTGTCCTCCAGTACATCTGGGAGATTGTTTGTGTCGTCCTTAGTGAAGACAGATCCGAAGTTCCTATTCAACTCTTCTGCCATTTCCTTGTTGCCCATAAGAATTTCACCCGTGCCTGCCTTCAAAGGACCCACATTTGACTTTGCTACTCTTTTACCCTTAACATGTCTAAAGATGCTTTTACTGTCCTTCCATATATTCCTGGCCATCTTCCCTTCGTACTTCATCTTTTCAGCCCGTATTGCCCGTTTTGTTTCCTTCTGTTGTCCTATGAAAGTTTCCCAATCCTCTGGCTTCCGGCTACACTTTGCTGTGTTATACATCTTTTCTTTTAGTTTTATTCTACCCCTAACTTCTCTTGTCAGCCACGGTTGCCTCCTACTCCCCTTAGAATCTTTCTTCCTTTTTGGAATGAAATGATCCTGCGTCTTCTGGATTATGCCCAGAAATTCCTGCCATTGATGTTCCATCGTCATTCCTGCTAGGATCCCTTTCCAGTCTACCTTGGCCAGCTCCCCTCTCATGCCTTCATAGTCCCCTTTGTTCAACTGCATCACTGACACTTCCGATTTAACGTTCTCCTTCTCAAATTGCAGATTAAAACTAACCATATTATGATTAGTTTTATATATTAGCACCAAGCAGTTCCTTTACCTCGAGTTCTCTTATCATATCTGGTTCATTGGACAACACTAAATCCAGAATTACCTTTTCTCTGGTCGGCTCCATTACAACTGCTCTAAGAATCCATCTCGGATGATACCCCTGCACTTGAATGTAACATTATTTATATATTCCAATTTAGATAAATGGGGGCATGTTCACACAATTGTTAATTACATTTCAAAACCACTTAGCATTAAAAACGTTAAGGTACCCTGAAATCATGAGATACCATATAAAGTACACATGATGGAGAAAATAAAACACAGTAAGTGCTGGAAATACTAAACAAATAGATCAGCTAAATATTTATCTATCTGTAAAGGGAAACAACCTGACCGACTCTTCCCTTTCCTTTCTCAACTTCCCGATTTCCATTACAGGGGAGCGATCAGAGAGCGATCAGGAGAGCATTAGCATCTATCGCAAGCCCATGGACTCCCCACAATGACCTTGACCATCTCCCCAACCCTGCTGCCAGAGAGAGCTTTATTTTCCAGATTATCCACTTCCACCGCATCCATTCTGACAATGACACTGTAATTATGCTCTCTGCAGCTTACCCCCTTAGTCTAATTCAGTAAAAATACTGAGCCAAACACTGGATCAACTAACTCTTTATTCTCACTCACACAAACAAATTTCCTATACGAAACCTAACCACACCCCAGGTCCGATCCATGTCTCTCCTTGTCCAAGCCCTGCAGCCTCGTGCGAGTGGACCCGTCCAGCAAGCCAGCATGGTCTCAAGTGCTCTCCCAGAAGATTGGCTCTGATCCATGTGGTGGTCCCTCTTTTATAGGGCATTCGACATGTGGCATGAAACTATATGGGAGTGGCAGTCCCTACAAGCCAATCACAAATATTGATCATATTATACAGTTATTGATAGTTCCCCAACCCAATCACAAAGTACCCCATTACATTGTTTCCACAAAAGCTTCTAGTAGGAAGACAGTAAACCAAAGTAAAGAAACATTTTCCCAGGTAGTATAAACAATTCGAATTTGAACAAGGCTCCACACTTTAACCAATCACAAGATAACAGCATAAACACTCTGCAACATAATTTCACAATACTTTGCAACACCCCATCTTGTGACCAATCCTAATCATGCATTTGCAAACCTGCTCAGCACTTCTGCAAAATCCTCATACAAATTAACAAACGGAAGGGCATCTGGACCTCACCTTACCCTCAGCTTCCATCTAGGGTTCGGACTCCTTGGAGCCATGACTCACAGCTTGCAACCTTTCACAGAAAGAGGACAAGCAGGTTTTGCAAATACAGAGATTCTCCATTTTGTGACCTTTTATTTGGCCAATATTATCATTCCTCCCTTTTATCATTCATGATAACGCTCTTCATTAATGATAATCAAAACACAAAAGTAACTACTTCACTCCAGCAGATATCTTAACAGGAAGATGTTGATGTAATCTCTCAGAATTTCATCAATCTTCCCGAGTTTTCATGGGCGTAGCTGCATGATTCCTGTCTGATGAGTCTTCACCTGATATTTCATGTGCGCGAATCCCCTCCATGCATCATGTCAGGTGCATCTGTCTTTGACTCATCGTAGAGTATGATGTTTCTAAGAGAATCTGGAAGAAAATAAGTTTGCAGCCTACTCTCCCACTGACACTCTTGCAGTGGTGGAGTTGCACCCATGCAGTTCTTCCTTCTACTTTCACTGCTGTGGGGCCATTAGAGAACCTGGTAAGGTCCTTCCCAGCGAGCCTCCAACCCTTTCCTTACCCAGTTCTTTACAAGGACATAGAGTCCAGGCTCCACCTTAGTAGAAGCTGTCACCAAAGGCAACTCACCATACGCTGCTCTTACTCTACAGTGTGATTCTCTCAAAGCTCGAGTCAAAGCTAGAATGTAGTCAGTCATCTCCACAGTCATATGATGGAAATTTATAATTTTCATTGCATTCTGGTTCCAAGGTGTTCTTAGGGGTCTACCATAAACAATTTCAGCTGGGCTCAGTCTCGATTTCCCTGCAGGCGTGACTCTCATTTGAAATAAAGCTATGGGAAGTAATTTAATCCACCCGATTCCAGTCTCTGCCTTCAATTTAGTTAATTTAGTTTTCAAGGTCTAATACCTTTCTCCAAGTCCAGCAGCCTGTGGTCGATAAGCGCAGTGTAATTGCTGCTGGATGCCCAACTGCTCAAAAACTCTTTATTAACTTGTCCAATAAAGTGCGGACCATTGTCTGAACTATGTCGAATAGGGATGTCAAATCTATGGACAATTTCTTTCATTAACACCTTGACAACTGTAGCTTCCAAACTACAGAACCGCGTTGTTATCAAGGGTTGGATAGACTTCAATCTACCAGCTGAATACGAATATGATAAGTGCATGATATCTGTAACCATGGCAACATTCCAATTTGATGTAATCCATCTGTAATGTCTCAAAAGGATCCATGGGTAACGGTGTCTTCCCATCTCCGTAACCTACTCCTTTCCCAGGATTGTATTTCTGGCAAAAAAGGCAATAACTACTTACTTTTTGAGATAATGTTTGTAACCTTGGATGCCACCAAGTAGCCAAAATAGTGTCTCCTCCTGCTCTTGCACTGCAATGAGTTGCATAGTGCAAGCACTCTATAACCCATACTGCTAAAGAATCTGTCATGCAAGTTTGCCCTGCCGGAGTGGTCCAGATTCCTGTCATACAATCCAGTGTACACCCAAGTTGCTTCCATCATTCTTTATCCCTTTCAGTAGCCTCCTCCTGCAACTGACCAATCTCTTGGATGGTTGGCATGGGCTTCTCCGAGGGGGACCTGGTAATTAAACTTTTAGTCTGCCTAATCATCTTTGGTACCACCATCTTACGTTCCCGGGATATTTATTTTGCTGCCAAGTCGGCATTACGAATTTCAATGTCTGTTGGGGTCTGTCCTCTTGTGTGTGCACTACATTTCATAACTGAAATTTGTCTGGGTAACATCAGAGCCTTTAATAAATCTGTCACCAATTGTTTGTTTGATATTAGAGTCCCTGCCGAGGTAAGAACTCCTCTATTTCTCCATAATTTTCTGAAATCATGCACTACTCCAAATCCATATCTAGAATCTGTATATAGGTTTACCCTTAAATTTTTCCCCATAATGCCCTAATTAAAGCAAATAATTCAGCCTGTTGTTCTGAATAAGGTGACTCAAAGGCAGCTGCTTCTACATTTTCCCAATCTTGATTAACAATTGCATACCCAGACAATTTTGCACCCCAGGATCCAATGGATGCACTCCCATCTACAGTGTCATGTCAGGGTCCTGTACAGGTGCACCTCTCAAGTCCTCCCTCACTGATGTAACGATATTTTGTTCAAACTTGTTTTTAATTGACAAACAAAGAAATTCATTTCAATTCAATTCAAATTCAAATAGTAATGATCTATTGAACCAAGGAATAAGAAAATTAAATTGAGCACAGCTAACATTTTAAAGTGGAAGCTTACTTTCAGTGACAATATCGAGGAAAACACGACCTCATGGAACCAAAATATTCAATGATGTTGACATTTTGAGAAAGGCATTTGGTGCATCCTTAATGGAAAATCAAATTTGCCCTACAATGCTCGATCTGTTTTTGCCACTTCCGAAACTGCTATAACGAATGCACAGAATTGCTTTTCAAATTAAACTCATTGTTATCACTAAGTAGATGCATGTGATTATTCCAATGGGATTAAGGGATGAGTGATAATGGATTTTATTTTTTTAACCAGTGTGGAACATAATGCAATTAAATACTTTCTGATTATAAACAAACAGTCATGTCCCGCCTCTGACTGGGAGTGAAACAAGAAAAGATGCTGGGTTAATGGATGTACAATGCCTAAACTGAAGCTTTGGGTTATTTAACAAATAAATTTCATACATATTCTGACGAGCCATTATTAAATGCTGAATCTGGAGTTGCCCCAACAAGGCTGCCACTGAATGCGAACTGTAAACCACTATCTCCTATTGTAGGGTCAAATTTGCAGCCGACTGTAAACTATTGTAAATGGCGGTTAGAATTTGGGTGCATAATGGGTGTCCCCTCGCTACGGGATGGAGTTTTCTTGAATAATAGGCCACTGATCTATGCCTATCCCCATGTTTTTGTGTAAGGACTGCCGTCAAACACTCAGAGAGAATGGTGTAATAGAGTTGGAAGGGTCTGTCGTAAAGTGGTCTTCCCAATGCTGGGGCCCGCATCAGCGATTTCTTAAAGTTCTCTTGTACTTCCTTAGTTCGTTGAAATTCACCCTCTTTACTTGTATAGGGTATCAGCTCTTTAGAATCTAAAGCTATATTAGGGATCCAAGGTCTACAGTTATTAACCATACCAAGCCATTGCCTCATTTGTTTTACTTCTTTAGGAATCGGGAATTCACAAATTGGTTCGAGTCTGCTTTTTTCTAGACTCCTTTCTGTTGCCGAAATTATGACACCTAAACATTTTATTTTCTCCTGGGCATCAGTACTTTCGATTGGGAGACCACATATCCCAAATTAGCTAGATGATTTAGTCATTGTGCAGTATCTTCACGGTTACTTGATTTGTCTCTGCTGGCCACGAATAAGTCATCGACATACTGCACTAAGGTAGATCTTCTTCTAAATGTTAAAGTACTCAATTGTTCTTGTAGACATCTGGAAAATAAAGTAGGCGAATTGATGAATCCCTGAGGCAATCTGGTCCAGGTGTATTGCTGGCCCCTATATGTGAAAGCAAACAAATATTGGCTGTCCTTGTGAAGAGGCAAGGAAAAGAATGTATGTTGCAGGTCGAATATCGAGAAAATGTTGGCTTCAGCTGGGATTAGAGCTAAGATGTGAGCAGGGTTTGGCACTAGCGCATGGAGCAGTTCTACAACTGAGTTGATTGTTCTTAAATCCTGGACCAATCTGTACTGGCTCTCCTTTCCTGGTTTCGGAATTGCAAGAATTGAGGTGTTGCAAATGAGCTGCCATTTTACTAAAATGTCTTGCTTCAGCAGCCCCCGAATTAATATGTCTATGCTGTTAATGGCCTGCAGTTTCAATGGATACTGCTGTATTGAAGGCAGTGTTACCCCTTTCTGGAGAGCTACTTGGATGGGAGCGATGTGCACACATCCTACCTGAGCTGTGTCTTCTGCCCAAACTTGCAGGTCCACATACTCAGATACCTCATTCCCCAGATTCTGGCGTAGCCGGGTAATATGTCAGTCTTTGGTGATATGTGGAGCAATCTCTGCAGTTATCTTCCATAAGTTCACTGGTACCTCAGCATATTCCGCAGCGCCCTCCTTTCCTTTAACTAGTGCCAACATTCTTATTTCCCAGTCACTTCCTTTGTATGGCCTAAATAAGGCTTGCAACTCTTTATTCTTACCACTCTTATTGTAAGTCAATGTAATATGGAGTGGGGGTTCTTCATCCAAATCTAGAGACCACCATTGGGGGGGTCACTGTGGAATAACATTGTCTTTCAGGAGCCCAGAGGATCACTACTATCCCACCATCGCTGCATTCTATCTTTAATTGAAAGGCACAAAGCAAATCTCTAGCCATTAAATTGCAATCTCATCCAGTTGTTATCACAAATCGGTGCTGTATTGCTTTTCCTCTGTACACCACTTCAACTGGCTTAGAGAGGGGATACTGGAAGACTTGTCCTTGAAAACTGGCCAGGCTCTGAACATCTTGTGATTCAGGGAGATAGTAAATTGATTGGAGTGATGACATGGATGCTCCTGTGTCTACCAAGAAGGTGCATGTTTTCCCTTCTACTTGTAATGACAGCACAGGTTCTTCGTCAGATTTGCCACCATTAAATTTGCCAACCATAGATGTGATAATGGGTTATTTTGGAAAAAGGATATCTGTCTTCTCTGCCCCTGATTTTCCTGCCAGCTCCCTCTTTGCTCTCTCTGATCTTGTCTATCTCTGGAATCTCTCCAATCTCTCTGATCTCGGAAATCTCTTTGGTGACCCCCTCTTTTGTTCCTTTCTCTAGTTGGGTACTCCCTACTCGAGTGACCTGACCCTCCACAAGTATAGCACCGATCTGGTCCCAATATTCTATGTCTTCTCCAATTTGATCTCAGTGACCTCGGCTCTAAGGCAGACATATCCTTGTAAAAGTGATCTAAATATTCTGGGACCCTAATTTCTCCCATTACATACTTGGCTGAAATATTAGGACTCCACTGTCCTGAGTCAGATTTAGGCGCATCCTTTTTAATTACGTATTCGGTTTTTGGTTTTACTGCAGACTGACCTTCATGCTTTTTAACATCTTTCCAGTGATATCTCACCGCCCAAGCCATCTGATTGGAACTATTTTCAGTCCATATTATTGGTTTTAAATGATGCAGCCAGATTAGTTGGAAGGCAGTTCAATAATATTGCGCAGTACTGAGGAGAATTTGCCCCATTCCTAAAATTCATATCCCCTGACTGATCCATGTATAACTCAGAAAACCTATCTAAAAATTAATCTGCTCCCTCTCTGTCTTTGGTCTCACAACCAGAATCTGAGCATTTTCGATCGGCTTCTGAAGAGTATTCACAAGGGCAGTTAAAACTGCATCTTCTCTTGCACTATTGTCAGCCATCACATTAGCCAGTGCTTCATGAGTTGGGTCTCCTAAGGTTGCTAGGAATCTGGTATGTTCAGTTGGAGTAACTATCTGTTGGATCACAGCCCATAAATCTCGGGAGTCTGCGTGATACACATGCATTATGGTTCTAAGGTAATCCACAAAGGAAGCAGGTGATTTCTTATGGTCAGGGGATCTTGCTCAGTACTGCCATCATCTCATTGGGTTTCTATGGGGTATATACTTCAATGCTTCGGGGATTGTTTGCACCCACTGCACTAACCGGATCAAAAGCTGGATTAGGCATTTCCCTAACTGGGAACTGCCTATGGGATATTTGCTCTACTTTCATGATATTGGCCATATCAGGATCTCCTTCAGTATCTCCCGCTACTGTTTCACTCTATGATATGTCTTCCTCTTCACTAGGGGGATTACGGTACTTCTTAAAGGAACCTCTCTGATCTCTCGCTGTTCGTCTAATTCGTCTATGCTTAGGCTCACAAGCATTCTGGGGGTTGTGCTATGTCTTTAATAACCTCTCCCTCCTTTAATATCTTCTTCGTTTCACTCCTGGTACCGTGAGCTACAGGACTACCTGCCAATAGTGGAGTGGTTGGAGTCAAAGAATCCTGTACTAATGTTGCTGCTGTTTGTAAAGCAGGCTTTGTTGTGGAACCTGCAGGTGATGTGGTGCGACCTGACCCAAGACCTAACAAGAGTTTGACACCTGGGATCCTCCTGCGATAACAGTACGGCATTCGTGGACCACCGAGGACCTCCGTGGCGCTATCGTGTAACTTTGTAAGGTCGGGAGAAAATTCAAACATTTTTGAATTTCTCCAAGAGTGACTTGAGCACTTTTTGGTGAGCGTTGCAACATTGTATGAAGCAGATGCCAGTGCGATACCCGTGCGATATCCGTAATGACTCTTGCGGGTACCGTGGGAACTCCTGCGAACGGTAAACCCGGAAGCTTGACAGAGGGGACATAAGGTGAGTAATAGGTATTAAAGGGGGCTTGGGGTGTGGAGGAAGGGAAGGGTGGGGGGGGGGGGGGGGGCTTTGCTCTTAAGACAAAGTGCTTCGATTTGAATCTCCCCGCAGTACAAGGAAGTAGAGGCAAGGTTGCGCCGTGTGTTGGAAGGAACTGCAGATGCTGCTTTAACCCGAAGATAGACACAACAAACTGGAGCACTTCATCGGGTCAAGCAGCATCTCTGGACAGAATGAATAGGTGACGTTTCGGGTTGGGAGACCCTTCTTCAGACCAGAAACTCTCGAGCCGAAACGTCACCTATTCATTCTCTCCAGAGATGCTGCTTGACCCGATGAAGTGCTCCAGTTTGTTGTGTCTATCTTCGGGTTAAAGCAGCATCTGCAGTTCCTTCCAACACACGGCGCAACCTTGCCTCTACTTCCTTGTACTGCGGGGAGATTCAAATCGAAGCAATTTGTCTTAAGAGCAAAGCGGCGAGTTGCTTTTCGAGACCCTTCTTCCCGCACCCCAGAGAGCATTGTAATCACCCCGAGCACCCCCCCCCCCACCCTTCCCTTCCCTTTAATACCTATTACTCACCTTATGTCCCCTCTGTCAAGCTTCCGGGTTTACCGTTCGCAGGAGTTCCCACGGTACCCGCAAGAGTCATTACGGATATCGCACGGGTATCGCACTGGCATCTGCTTCATACAATGTTGCAACGCTCACCAAAAAGTGCTCAAGTCACTCTTGGAGAAATTCAAAAATGTTTGAATTT
>NW_022630913.1:0-43407 GCF_010909765.2 Amblyraja radiata
CATATATACACACATATACACACACATATATATGTGCGTGTGTTCAAGAAGGAACTGCAGATGCTGGAAAAGGTAGACAAAAGTGCTGGAGAAACTAGCGGGTGCAGCAGCATCTATGGAGTGAAGGAAATAGGGGGCGTTTCGGCCGAAACCCTTCTTCAGACTGTCTTCTTTTGTCTGCCTTATATATATATGTGTGTGTGTGTGTGTGTTATTTCTATGGTTTTTGCATGTTCTATATGTGTCATACATATGTGTGATATATATATATGTTATTTATACATATACATGTGTGTTCATTATACATATATATAACTAGTTTCGCTGTTGTTTATTTGGGGTTTTAGAGAGTACTGTGTTTATACAACTGTTGTGCTGCCAAAAGTAAGGACTTTATTGTTCCATTTCGGGACATATGACAATAACTAAATGCCAATATGATTATAGCTTCACCAAAAGACAAATATCAGAAGAAGGGTCTCGACCCGAAACGTGGCCCATTCCTTCTCTCCAGAGATGCTGCCTGTCCCGCTGAGTTTCTCCAGCATTTTGTGTCCATCCGTCTCAATGTCATGATGACATTTGCTCGCTGTCTGACTCTCTGTCTCTCTCTGTCTCTCTGTCGGCGGGTGCGTTTTCGGGCCGTGCAGTTGCTTGGCGAGATGCCGCTGTGCGTGAAGCGAGAGACAGCGAGCCTGTCTTTCCCCCGCTCGCCCCCGTGTACATGGTAGGTGCCGGCTTGCTGCCTGTCTGCATCGGACTGGAAACACCGCGGGCTCCACTGCGGCGCAGCATCACTGGAAATTAACCTGCGTGTTGTTACTGCTGCAGTTTCACCTGCAACCCTCGCCTCAACATGACCCAGGGAAAGGTAAATCTCTCCCCAGCGCCCAGCAACGCTGGTCTATTCATTGATGGTCAAATTACTTTATTCCGGCCGCGTTCACTTGAATGCTTTGCTATGGTGTGATGTGAAACTGTCGTGTCTCTTGGCTCCTTCGTTAAAAAGGTCGTTTTTCTATTTCAGTCTAATGCAATCTATTTCAAAGCAGAAATGTGACTCGCATGTTATTCTGATATTTTATCTCTCGTGTTTCTAAGAGATCTTCCACTCCCCTCCCTCTCTCCCTCTCTCCCTCTCTCCCTCTCTCCCTCTCTCCCTCTCTCCCTCTCTCCCTCTCTCCCTCTCTCCTCTCTCCCTCTCTCCCTCTCCTCTATCCCCCTCATCCCTCCTATCCCCCTCATCCCTCATCCCCCCCTATCCCCCCCTCTCCTCCCCCCTCTCCTCCCTCCTCCTACCCTCTCCTCCCCCTCTCCTCCCCACTCCTATACCCCCCTTCTACCCCCCCTTTCTCCCCCTCCCGTCTCCTCCTCCTCTCCTCCCCCTCCTCTCCTCCCCCCTTCTCCTCCCCCCTCTCCTCCCCCCCTCTCCTCCCCCCCTCTCCTCCCCCCCCTTTCCTCCCCCCTCCTTCTCCCCCTCCCTCCCCCCTCTCCTCCTCTCCCCTCTCCTCCCCCCCTTTTCCTCCCCCTCTCCCCTCCTCCTCCTACCCCCCCCTCCCCCTCCCCCTCTCCTCTTCTCACCTCTCCTCCTCCCCCTCCCCTATTAAATCTTCTCCCCTTCACCTTGAACCTGTGTCCTCTGGTCCTCGACTCCCCTACGCTGGGCAAGAGACTGTGTGCATCTAACTTGTCGCAGTTCAACCCCTGGCAGGCTGTTCTGGTGGATGTGAGACGAGAGCCAGTGAAGCAATGTGGAACGCACCATGCAGTGACATTCAGGAGACATGGATTGTCAATGGCGTTCAGTTGCTGACAAGGCTACGTTTCATTCCCAGCCATCACTACGGACAGAGAGATCTTGGGCTTTAATGTAATCCATTCATTGTAATCCTCCACTGTCAGAGTGAGGCTAAACGCAAATTGGAGGAACAGCATCTCATATTTCACTTGTGCAGCTTACAGCCCAGTGGCATAAATATTGATTTCTCTCACTTCAGGTAGCCCCGGCATTCCCTCTCTCTCTCTCTCTCTATCCCTCCCCCACCCAAGTCGCACCAGCTTCTTGTTCTCACCCAACAAACAGCTAACAATGGCCTGTTTCCTTTATCACTGTTTTTTTTTGCATATCGTTCATTCATTGTTCTTTATCTCGCTACATCACCGTCTATATCTCTTGTTTCTCTTGTCCCCGTGGCTCTCAGTCTGAAGAAGGGTCTCGCCCCCAAGACGTCACCCATTCCTCCTCTCCAAGAGATGCTGCCTGTCCCGCTGAGTTACTCCAGCATTTAGTGTCTGTCTAATGGACTTATTGGAGCTCGCCACGTGACCCAGCTGCCTGGCGATCTGATCCTCTTTGGCAGCAGAGTTGCAGCAGGTGCCTGCTTAACGGCAAACGAGGGATTTTTTAACTTCAACACCTCCTGCACGGTTTTCTTTTCCGAGATTCCTCCTCGGAGTAACTGGAGCGTTTGTGTATGGAGTGAAGTGAGTTTGGCAGGTGATCTGAAATTTCTACAATTTCAGGTAGTCCCTTGCTTTCTCCCTCCTTCCCCTCCCCCTTCCCAGCTCTCCCACTGTCTCCGCCTCTTCCTTTCTTCTCTCCCCCCCCCACCCCAACATCAGTCTGAAGAAGGGTCTCGACCCGAAACGTCACCTATTCCTTCGCTCCATAGATGCTGCCTCACCCGCTGAGTTTCTCCAGCATTTTTGTCTACCTTTGATTTTTCCAGCATCTGCAGTTCTTTCTGGTGATCTGAAAGGTGAGTTTAATGTAAGATTTGACCCATTTATTTTAGCTTTGCCACCAAGGTGAGCAATTTTGTTTTTTCAGCGTCGGCTTTTTATTTTGTCGGTTCCAGTCAAGGCTGTGTGATATTTTGGGGGGGGGGGGGGGGGGGGAGTGGGGGGGGGGGGGGGAGTCTTAGCTTCAGGATCCAAAAACAAAATAATTTATTCATTTGAATAATCTATAATTTAATTTATATAATCCTAATTTGAGGGAGGACGTCCTTGTGATTGAGGCAGTGCAGCGTAGGTTCACCAGATTGATCCCAGGGATGGCGGGACTGTCATATGAGGAAATATTGAAAAGACTAGGCTTGTATTCACTGGAGTTTAGAAGGATGAGGGGGTGATATTATAAAAGGACTGGACAAGCTAGATGCAGGAAAAATGTTCCCAATGTTGGGCGAGTCCAGAACCAGGGGCCACACACAGTCTTAGAATAAAGGGGAGGTCATTTAAGACTGAGGTGAGAAAAAACGTTTTCACCCAGAGAGTTGTGAATTTGTGGAATTCCCTGCCACAGAGGGCAGTGGAGGTCAAATCATTGGATGGATTTAAGAGAGAGTTAGATAGAGCTTTCGGGGCTAGTGGAGTCAAGGGATATGGGGAGAAGGCAGGCACGGGTTGTTGATTGGGGACGATCAGCCATGATCACAATGAACGACGGCGCTGGCTCGAAGGGCCGAATGGCCTCATCCTGCACCTATTTTCTATGTTTCTAATTAAAGGTAGACACAAAATGCTGGAGTAACTCAGCGGGTGAGGCAGCATCTATGGACAGAAGGAATGGGTGATGTTTCGGGTTTCGACCTGAAACGTCACCTATTCCTTCTCTCCACTGATGCTGCCTCACCTGCTGAATTACTCCAGCATTTTGCGTTTGCCTTTGATTTAATCCAGCATCTGCAGTTCTTTCTTACACATATTATTTATTAATTAGTTAGGTTGTTAAAAATGACAATGCTAGGTGCTTATCTGGTGCCGGCCATATTCGGTGATGTATATTCGGTTCCCTGCCTCTAGTTTCCCTCTCCCCCTGACTCTCAGCCTGAAGAAGGGTCTCGACCCGAAACGTCGCCCATTCCTTCTCTCCAGAGATGCTACCCCAGCATTTTGTGTCTGTCTTCGGTTTAAACCAGCATAAGGTCATAAGGAGTAGAATTAGGCCATTCGGCCCATCAAGTCTACTCTGCCATTCAATTATGGCTGATCTATCTCTCCCTCCCTCCTAGCCCCATTCTCCTGCCTTCTCCCCATAACCCCTGACACCCGTACTAATCAAGATATTCCCCTTAAACCTGTGTCCTCTGGTCCTCGATTCCCCAACTCTAGTCAAGAGACCTTGTGTGTCGGGCCTTGATCTATTCCTCTCATGATTTTCTACATCTCTATAAGATCCCCACCTCATCGTCCAGCGCTCCAAGGAATGGAGTCCTAACCTGCTCAATCTCTCCCTATAGCTCAGCCCCTCAAGTCCTGGCAACATCCTCGTATTGTCCTGGCAACACCCCACATCATCGCCAGGACAACGGGCCTTCATGGTCAGGTCAAGAACCCAGCCTTGTGAAATCCTGGCAGCACCTTCTAAGTTGCCAGGACAACGGGCCTTCATGGTCAGGTCAAGAACCCAGCCTTGTGAAGTCCTGGCAGCACCTTCTAAGTTGCCAGGACAACGGGCCTTCACGCTCAGGTCAAGAACCCAACCTGCTCAACCTCTCCTTATAAACTCAGACCCTCCAGTCCTGGCAACAACATCCTCGTAAATCTTCTCTCTGCGCCCATTCCAACATCTTGACAACATCTTTCCTATAACATGGGGACTGGGAGTGGGACTACTCTGGCAAGAGACTGTGTGCGTTCACCCCGTTCTACTCCTCTGGCGATTTGTGCGTCTAGCTGTGCTTTCTGTTTTGTGCCCCCAGCTCTTTGCCATGGGCAAGACGGCGAACACAGATGGCGAACAGGGGGTGGACCCCGAGAAACAGGAGCCTGTGGACCCCGTGACTGCGCCACCCACCTACGAGGAGGCCACGTCAAGCTGCAAGGTTAACAGCCCCTCTACCTCGGTGCCCATGCACCCCAGCTGGGCCTACGTGGATCCCAGTAAGTCCAGCCTTGGCAGTCGCGGCCTCTCGGGACTTGTGCTTCTCAGTACCCAGCCCCCAACCCCACCCCCCCTGCCGCCCCTTGTTCTCTGAAGTCTGGAGAAGTCAGAAGATAGACACAAAAAGCTGGAGTACCTCAGCGGGTCAGGCAGCATCTCTGGAGAGAAGGAACGGGCGACGTTTCAGGTCGAGACCCTTCTTCAGATTAATTTGTGAAGTCAGAGTCGGACGAAGGGTCCCTTCTCTTCCTCCAGAGCTTCTAGGAGAGTCCAGGACCAGAGGCCACGGCCTCAGAATTCAAGGACATTCTTTTAGGAAGGAGATGAGGAGGAATTTCTTTAGTCACAGGGTGGTGAATCTGTGGAATTCTTTGCCACAGACGGCTGTGGAGGCCAAGTCAATGGATATATTTAAGGCAGAGATGGATAGATTCTTGATTAGTGCGGGTGTCAGGGGTTATGGGGAGAAGGCAGGAGAATGGGGTCGGGAGGAAGAGACAGATCAGCCATGATTGAATGGCAGAGTCGACTCGATGGGCCGAATGGCCTCATTCTGCTGCTCGAACCTTTGAACTTATGGAATATTTTCCACCTCTCTCTCGCGCTCCCTCTCTGTAGGCCGAAGCCCCAGTTATGGAAGCGGGGGTTACTCCGGAGAGAGCGAGATATTTTCCTCGTTCAGCTGGGACGACAAGAACGTTCGACGGATCTTCATCAGAAAGGTAACGCGGTTAAACACTGGACGGGCGGGGGGGGGGGGGGGGGGGGGGGGGGGGTGGGGGTCGGCACGGTGGCCAGGCAGTAGAGAAATCCTTTATTTCTTTCTATGTGAGTTTGAAAGCGGTTGGTGAAAATGTGGCTGCTGATTTCTCTCAGTGTCACCTCAAGGCCTAGCGCTGGTTTCTCATTGCTGTTCGTTGGCAGAGGCTGATGTTCTGATGTTCTCCTCCTCCCCCTTCCACAGGTCTACATTATCCTGATGGTTCAGCTCTCCTTCACAGCCGCCATCATCGCCCTCTTCACCTTCTGGTAGGTGGGGGGTGGGTGGGGTTACAGTTTTTGTCCGTGTAGCGTGTGCTTTGTTATTGTGCTGCTCATCCATTCATTGGCTTCCAATGTTGCTCCATTGCCGTGTCATGCTTTGTGTTTGCTCACGAGCCGGTAGAATCGCGCAGGGCCGCACGGTGGCGCGGCGGGTACAGCTGGAGACCCGGGTCTCATCCCGACCCCGGGCGCTGTCTGTACGGAGTTTGCACGTTCTCCCCGTGACACGCGTGGGGTTTCTCCGAGATCTTCACTTTCCTCCCACGCTCCAACGACGTGCAGGTTTGTCGACTATTTGGCTTGGTGTAAAAGTAAAATAAAATGTCCCTAATGTGTGTGTATGTGTGTAGGTTAGTGTTAGTGTGCGGGGATCGCTGGTCGGCACGGACTCGGTGGGCTGAAGGGCCTGTTTCCGCGCTGTATCTCTAAACTAACGGACCTTGCCTAAGCAGGGCACAAGAGTCGCCACGTTTCTGGCGCCGACAACGTTCTGAACGTTCAACGGACTGCGCTGTGTACTGTCCGCCGTGGCACGTGGTAGCAGCCTCACCGCCCCCCCTATCTCTCTGACAGCCCCCCCCTCTCTCTCCCACAGCCCCCCCTCTCTCTCCCACACCCCCCCTTCTCTCTCCCACAGCCCCCCCCCTCTCTCTCTCCCCGATGTGACTTCAGTATTAATCAAGTTCAAGTTCAAGTGAGTTTATTGTCATGTGTCCCAGATAGGACAATGAAATTCTTGCTTTGCCGCACAACAGAACATAGTAGGCATGAATACAGAACAGATCAGTGTGTCCATATACCATTATATAAATATATACACACATGAATAAATAAACTGATAAAGTGCAAATAAACAGATAGTGGGCTATTAATGTTCAGAGTTTTGTCCGAGCCAGGTTTAATAGCCTGATGGCTGTGGGGAAGTAGCTATTCCTGAACCTGGATGTTGCAGTCTTCAGGCTCCTGTACCTTCTACCTGAAGGTAGCAGGGAGATGAGTGTGTGGCCAGGATGGTGTGGGTCTTTGATGATACTGCCAGCCTTTTTGAGGCAGCGACTGCGATAAATCCCCTCGATGGAAGGGAGGTCAGAGCCGATGATGGACTGGGCAGTGTTTACTACTTTTTGTAGTCTTTTCCGCTCCTGGACGTTCAAGTTGCCGAACCAAGCCACGATGCAACCGGTCAGCATGCTCTCGACTGTGCACCTGTAGACGTTAGAGAGAGTCCTCCTTGACAATCCGACTCTCCGTAATCTTCTCAGGAAGTAGAGGCGCTGATGTGCTTTCTTTATGATTGCATTAGTGTTCTCGGACCAGGAAAGATCTTCAGAGATGTGCACGCCCAGGAATTTGAAGCTCTTGACCCTTTCAACCATCGACCCGTTGATATAAACGGGACACACTGCTGCAAACATGAACAAGCAAGACACAGTTATTTGGCTTGAACCAGTTTCTAGAATAACACTTTGATATTGACATTTTTTTGTCTGTCAAATTGCGCACTTTGTAACTTCAAGTTAGTCCTGGGCCAGTCCAGTTTGGAGATAGATGTAGTTTAGAGATACAGCGTAGCCACAGGCCCTTCGGCCCACCGAGTCCGTGCCGACCAGCGATCACCCCGCATACTAGCACTATCCTACACACACTGGGGACAGTTTACAATTTTTACCGAAGCCAATTAACCTACAAACCTGTACGTCTCTGGAGTGTGGGAGGAAACCGGAGCACCCGGAGAAAACCCACGCGGGTCACGGGGAGAGAACGTGCAGACTCCGCGCAGACAGCGCCCGCAGTCAGGATGGAACCCGGGTCTCTGGCGCTGTGAGGCGGGAACTCTACCGCTGCACCACCGTGACGCCCAACGTAATGTTACTGAATTGCGGAGGAGGTTCAAGGCTTTGTGGCCTACTCCTGCTCCTGTCTTTTGTTACCTCTGTATTCCCATTCCAGATTATTCCCTCTGATATTATATTTAATAACTGTGCTCTTTCTTTTCCTTTTGTGTACAGCAACCCTGTCAAGGTTTACATTCAGGCGAATCCTGGCTGGTATTGGGCTTCATAGTAAGTGTGAATCATTTGTGTCCTTGTGTGTACAATGCTGTGCGTACCAGCTTCAGTATACTGTGTGTGTGTGTGTGCGTGCGTGCGTGTGTGTGTGTGTGCGCGTGTGGGCCTGTCCCACTGTACGAGCTAATTCAAGAGTTCTCCTGAGTTTCCCTTGATTCTAACTCGGAGAATTACGGTAATGGCCGCTCGTAGGTACTCGGGGCTCTCGTGGACATTTTTCAACATGTTGAAAAATCTTCACGAGTCTTCACGAGCTTACCGCATTTCTCGAGTACCTGCCGTTAGCGTTACGAGCCGCCAAGAGACGCCCCCGAGCTCCGACGTACCCGCTGAATACATTCCATGTGCTTACCACGAGTTTGATTTTATTTAAACTCGGGAGAAGCCAATTAATCTACAAACCCGCACGTCTTTGGAGTGTGGGAGGAAACCGGAGCACCCGGAGAAAACCCACACAGGTCACGGGGAGAACGTGCGAACTCCGTACAGACCGCACCCATAGTCAGGATTGGACCCGGATCCCCGGCGCTGTGAGGCGACAAATCTACCGCTGCGCTATCCCCAAATTATCGAGCTTTTATTTGGTGTCTTTCTTATGTTATCTATTGGGTACCATGTGTACAGGCCTAGCATGCTGCTGCAAGAAAGAATTTGATCAGTATGTGTGTCAGGGGTTATGGGGAGAAGGCCGGAGAATGGGGTTAGCATGGAGAGATAGATCAGTGATGATTGAATGGCGGAGTGAACTCGATGGGCCGAATGGCCTAATTCTACTCTTATGAACATGAATATGAATGTTGACTCAATGGGCCAGAGGGCCTACTTCTCCTCCTCTGAAGTTCTATCGAGTGGCGTGAGACTTGTTATTTTGCATTGCTACTTTATTGATAGTTTTTCTGTATTTTATATGTATTTTGCTTTAATAAACGATTACTTGTGCTCTTCAGGATCTGTTCATTGGTGTGAATCCTTGCATCCTGCATATATCTCATTACAATATATATATGTTTTGAAATTTCACTCCTGTGCATTCAACACTCCTGTTTTCTTTGTCTCTCCAGTGTCATCTTCTTTGTTACATACCTGACCCTGGCGTGCTGTAGTGGACCAAGGTAATTCTCACCCTGGCCGAGTGTTTTGGTCAACTGCGGCTCAGTTTGACTTAAAACATAATGATTGAGAAGGTGTGTGGATTGTGTGTCCCTGGTCAATACAGCCAGCGTTTAGGTTAAAAGAATGGACACAGAGTGCTGGAGTAACTCAGCGGGTCAGGCAGCATCTGTGGGGAACATGGATAGGTGACGTTTCACAGAGTGCTGGAGTAACTCAGCGGGTCAGGCAGCATCTGTGGAGAACATGGATAGGTGACGTTTCACAGAGTGCTGGAGTAACTCAGCGGGTCAGGCAGCATCTGTGGAGAACATGGATAGGTGACGTTTCACAGAGTGCTGGAGTAACTCAGCGGGTCAGGCAGCATCTGTGGAGAACACCGATAGGTGACGTTTCACAGAGTGCTGGAGTAACTCAGCGGGTCAGGCAGCATCTGTGGAGAACATGGATAGGTGACGTTTCACAGAATGCTGGAGTAACTCAGCGGGTCAGGCAGCATCTGTGGAGAACATGGATAGGTGATGTTTCACAGAGTGCTGGAGTAACTCAGCGGGTCAGGCAGCATCTGTGGGGAACAAGGATAGGTGACGTTTCACAGAGTTCTGGAGTAACTCAGCGGGTCAGGCAGCATCTGTGGAGAACATGGATAGGTGACGTTTCAGCTCAGGACCCTTCTTAGTTTAATTTAGGGTAGTTTAGAGATACATCGCCAAAGCAGGCCCTTCGGCCCACCGAGTCCATACTGACCAGCGATCCCCGCACACGAACTATCCTACACACACATACCAGGGACAATTTTTACATACATACCAAGCCAATGAACCAACAAACCTGCATGTCTTTGGAGTGTGGGAGGAAAGTGAAGATCTTACGCTGCTGGCCTTGCCGAGGCAGTGCGAGGTGCAGATGGAGTCAATGGGAGGGAGGTGCTGTTCCTCCAGTGTGTGTGTGTGGCCTCACCCTGGCAGTGGAGGAGGCCCAGGACAGAAAGGTCAGTGTGGGAAGGGGGAGTTGAGATGGTTTGGCAAGCGGGAGATTGAGCTGGCGTGATAATTGTGTGCGTTAACCCTGACCTGTTCTTGTGTCTTGCAGGAGATATTTCCCATGGAACTTGATTCTGTTGACCATTTTTGTAAGTATTGCCGCTCGCTTTCCAACCTTCCTCTGCTCTGCAGTTCCCCGCAACTTCCTCAGCAATGATACCGCCATCCCTAAGTCAGGTCAAGTCAAGTCAACTTTATCTAAATGGTGGCCGATTAGGAAAAGGGGAGATGCAGCGAGACCTGGGTGTCATGGTACACCAGTCATTGAAAGTAGGCATGCAGGTGCAGCAGGCAGTGAAGAAAGCGAATGGTATGTTAGCTTTCATAGCAAAAGGATTTGAGTATAGGAGCAGGGAGGTTCTACTGCAGTTGTACAGGGTCTTGGTGAGACCACACCTGGAGTATTGCGTACAGTTTTGGTCTCCAAATCTGAGGAAGGACATTATAGCCATAGAGGGAGTGCAGAGAAGGTTCACCAGACTGATTACTGGGATGTCAGGACTTTCATATGAATAAAGACTGGATAGACTTTCCTTATACTCGCTAGAATTTAGGAGATTGAGAGGGGATCTTATAGAAACGTACAAAATTCTTATGGGGTTGGACAGGCTAGATGCAGGAAGATTGTTCCCGATGTTGGGGAAGTCCAGGACAAGGGGTCACAGCTTAAGGATAAGGGGGAAATCCTTTAGGACCGAGATGAGAAGAAACTTTTTCACACAGAGAGTGGTGAATCTCTGGAACTCCCTGTCACAGAGGGTAGTTGAGGCCAGTTTATTGGCTATATTTAAGAGGGAGTTAGATGTGGCCCTTGTGGCTAAAGGGATCAGGGGGTATGGAGGGAAGGCAGGTACGGGATACTGAGTTGGATGATCAGCCATGATCATATTGAATGGCGGTGCAGGCTCGAAGGGCCGAAAGGCCTACTCCTGCACCTATTGTGTATGTATCTATGTATCTGTGTATTTCTATAGCATTGACCAAAGGGCTTTACATCAGTGCAGGTACTAACATGCTACATACAGTGGTACATAGATCTAACAATACATACATAAATACATACACACAGCGCTCCCTCAGAGGACCTCAAGAAACGCTTGTGAGTAGAAATAGGTTTTAAGTCTCGACTTCAGTCGATGGAGGGGGCAGTTCTGATGGGAAGGGGGATGCTGTTCCACGGTCTAGGAGCTGCAACCGCAAAGGCGCGGTCACCCCTCAGCTTATGCCTAGACCGCGGGATGTTCAGTAGCCCTAAGTTGGCCGATCTGAGGGACCAGGAGGTGGTATGGTGGGTTAGCAGATTTTTGATGGAGGTGGAGGCAATTTTTGTATACATATAGGAGGAGCTTGAAATTGATTTGGAACCGCACAGGGGGCCAGTGGAGAGAGTTTTGCCAGGATCGGGGTGATGTGGTCCCTTTTTCGGGTGCCCGTCAGGAGTCTCGCTGCGGCGTTTTGGACCAATTGCAGGCGGGACAGGGATGATTGGCCAAAGGCAGACACAAGAAAGCTGGAGTAACTCAGCGGGACAGGCACCATCTTTGCGGGACAGGCACCATCACCACCTCCTTCAGACTGATGTCAGGGGAGTGGGCGGTACATAATAATAATAATAATGGATGGGATTTATATAGCGCCTTTCTAATACTCAAGGCGCTTTACATCGCATTATTCATTCACTCCTCAGTCACACTCGGTGGTGGTAAGCTACTTCTGTAGCCACAGCTGCCCTGGGGCAGACTGACGGAAGCGTGGCTGCCAATCTGCGCCTACGGCCCCTCCGACCACCACCAATCACTCACACACATTCACACACATTCACACACAGGCAAAGGTGGGTGAAGTGTCTTGCCCAAGGACACAACGACAGTATGCACTCCAAGCGGGATTCGAACCGGCTACCTTCCGGTCGCCAGCCGAACACTTAGCCCATTGTGCCATCTGTCGTCCCACATAGATGAGGAAGTGTAAAGATAAGGATGTGTAAGGTGTGAAGACAGGACAAAGGGGATGGAGATCAAGGAACATTATCGTTTTTTTTCAACTGCTTCAAGGCAGCTTCAACTGCGGTTTGCTTTGGTGGTCGTCTGCTGTCTGTGTATATTTAACCAATGTTTTTTCTAATCACTCCGCAGACCCTGGCTATGTCCTGCATGACAGGACTGATGTCAAGGTACCCCAACAATCAACCATGCAGTCACTTCTTGCTGCATGCTGCATGCTGCATGTTGCAGTTATTAACTGCTTTCCTTTTGTGTTTAATGCTTTCCAAAGACTGCAAGTTTGGCATGCATGCTTGGATTTATTTCGAGGTATTTTTTTTAAAATAATCATTTAAAACAATGTAATTCTTGCCTTGAAGTGAATGCCCCTTAATCAGGCCATCTGTGGCATTAGAAAGACACAAAAGAAGTGTTGGAGTAACTCAGCGGGTCACAGAGTCAAAATGTGTAGGAAGGAACTGCAGATGCTGGTTTAAACTGAAGATTGGCACAAAATGCTGGAGTAACTCAGCGGGACAGGCAGCATCTCTGGAGAGAAGGAATGGGTGACGTTTCGGGTTGGGTCTGAAGAAGGGTCTCGATCCGAAACGTCGCCCATTCTCTTCTCTCCAGAAACACTGCCTGTCCCGCTGAGTTACTCTAGCATTTTGTGTCTACGGTTTAAACCAGCATCTGCTGTTATCTGAATCGGTTAAGCTGCTTCTTAGAGTGATACAGCGTGGAAACGGGCCCCTCAGCCCAAATTGCCCACGCCGAACAACATGCCCCATTTACACTAGTTCTACCTGCCTGCGTTTGGCCCATATCCCTCTAAACCTGTCCTTTCCATGTACCGATCTTTTAGGTCCATTGGCCCACCGAGTCCGCGCCGACCAGCGATCCCCGCACACTAACACTACCCTACACACGCTAGGGACAATTTACAATCTTTACCCAAGCCAATTAACCTACAAACCTGTACGTCTTTGGAGTGTGGGAGGAAACCGGAGCACCCGGAGAAAACCCACGGGGAGAACGTACAGACTCCGTACAGACAGCACCCGTAGTCAGGATGGAACCCGGGTCTCTGGCGCTGTGAGGCAGCAACTCTACCGCTGCGCCACCGTGCCGCCCTCATCTAATTATTTCTTAAACGTTGGGATAGTCCCAGCCTCAACCACCTCCTCCGGCAGCTCGTTCCATACACCCACCACCCTTTGTGTAAAAAAAAAAGATGGCCCCCGTGTTCCTATCAATACTTTCCCCCCTCACCTTAAACATAGGGTCAGGCAGCGTCCGTAGAGAACATGGATAGGTGATGATTCAGATCGGGACCCTCCCGCCCAACCCGCAGAGTTACTCCAGCACTTTGTGTCTTTCCTTGGTAAACCGGCACCTGCAGTTCCGTCTTTCTACAATCTACTGCTCTGGTTTGCCAGCCCATCCTGCCTGGTATTTGCATGGGCGTGCAGAGATTAAATGTTGACTATTTTCTATTTTGTTCACTTTTAGTTTAGAGATACAGCGCGGAAACAGGCCCTTCGGCCCACCGAGTCCGTACTAGCCCGACCAGCGACCGTGTATCTCTGAACTAAACGAAATAATGAGGAGGAATGAAATGTAAAGGACTTTGAACAATTCACAGTGTACAGATGCATAGATAAGGGAATAACGTTTAGTGCAAGGTAAAGCCAGCAAAGTCCAATCAAGGATAGTCTGAGTGTCACCAGTGAGGTAGATAGTAGTTCAGCACTGCTCTCTGGTTGTGGTAGGATGGTTCAGTTGCCTGATAACAGCTGGGAAGAAACTGTCCGGGGGTGAGACTGGTCCTTGATTGTGCTGCTGGCCTTGCCCGAGGCAGCGTGAAGGTGAATAAAAGAATGAATACTTTATTGCCACGGCGATGTTCTTTGTTTTTGCATACGCAAGGTATGCAAAGAGTGGCCACATAAAGGGCAGCAATAAAGTCACACAGTATCCTCCTTTGTTCTCCCCACTTTCCTCTCTCACGGCTGTCCCCTGTGTAAGTGGAGTCAATGGAAGGGAGGTTGGTTTGTGTCTATCTTTGATTTGTGGGGTGGTTACTTTAGGACAAAAGAGAGAGGGGAAGGGATGTGAATTTCGGTGTTGGGGGGGGGGGGGGGGGCATTGATTTGGACGCACACACACACACACACACATAGACACCAAAGATCCTATAGCGAGCAAGATAGTCCACTCGACGAAAAAGACGTCGTACGGTCATGGGCAGATTCATGGGTAATTTTTGGCCCCATTTCCGTAACCGGCTTCCGTCTCCGCACCAAAGATCCCGTTGGATACTAGTGCGGAGACGGAAGCCGGTTACCGAAAACATCCTCGTAAAAATAATGAAAGTTCTTTGGAAAAACCTTCTCCTCATTTTCAGAATGATAATTTATTAACACAAACTGTTCCCCCGCAACGTTGATTACACTGCGAGTCGGGTCAGGTCCGGTTACTGAAATGGATGAAAAAAAAGGCCCACGTTCCGCTCCGTTGCCTACTACACGTCAGCCCATTGCATTTCGCAGGAGTGGTCTATCTTGCTCCGCTATATGATCTTTGATACATACTGCCCTGAGAGGAGGCAGGTCGGGTGTACAACCTTTAAGAAAGCATGGACAGCTATCGAGATAGTTCCCAGTCATTCTTGTGTTCATCTCACTTCATGTTCTTTTCCAGCTACTACAACACAAAGTCAGTCCTGCTATGCTTTGCCATCACAGCACTGGTGTGTTTTGCCGTGACAATATTCAGCTTCCAGACAAAGGTAAGACTGTTCCGAGAGTCCGACCCCCTCACTTTGTCCCCCGTCACTGCTCCCTTTTGATGCAGCTTTAGTTTAGTTTATAGGCACAAAAGGCCGGAGTAACTTGGCGGGTCTCTGGGGACATTTTGAGGCGAGACCCCTTCTTCAGACTGAAGTCGGGGGGGAGGGAGATACAGAGATAAGGAAGTGTAAGGTGTGAAAATGGGACAAGGGGGATGGAGATCACGGAAATTGTAGAATAGATTGTTAGCTGGGAGAAGGTAACAACAAAACAAACAGCTTCGGGTCGAGGCCTTTGTTCAGTTCGGTTTAGTTTAGAGATACAGCACGGAAACAGGCCCTTCGGCCCACCCAGCCCATGCCGACCATCGATCACCCCGTACACTCGCACTATCCTGCACAAACTTTTCCTTCCCCCCTCCCCTCCCCCGCCTCTGTCCCCGTACCCAACCAGGACACATCTATTTCTCCCCCCTCCCTCCCCTTCCACCTGCATTCTTTCCTCTAGCTTCACAATTCGCAACTCGTTTAGTTTAGAGACACAGCATGGAAACAGGCCCTTCGGCCCACCGAGTCGAGGGCAGCCATCGATCACTTATCTGTAGACTAAACTAAATGATTAGAAGGAATGGAATGTGGAGGACTTTGTTGAGATAATTTGAAAGCAGGCGGAAATCTGTGAACGGGGCTGTTCTCTCTTTTACAGTTTGACTTCACCTCCTGCCAAGGTGTGCTGTTCGTTCTGTTGCTGGTCCTCTTCATCAGCGGACTTGTCCTGGCCATTGTGTTGCCGTTTCACTACGTAAGTCGGTCTCTTCCCCCCTCTCCCCGCCTCTTCACGCCCACACTACCGCTGCGCCACCGTGCCGCCCTCTAACAGCTTTGTCTGTTGTCTGCGAAACCGTGGTGGGGAACATGGCAGGAAGGTTTTGCCAGGAACAAGGCCACCATTAGTAACATGGCTGCCACCGTTAGTAACATGGCTGCCACCGCTATTGTCAAGAGCGGCCAATGGCGGAGACCGTTGCTGCCAATGTGAACCAATGGCTGCCATTATTACTGGTGTGTGCCATTGTTCTGCGTTGTGGTTGTCAATAAATAGAAACATAGACAACAGGTGCAGGAGTAGAAGCCATTCGGCCCTTCTAGCCAGCACCGCCATTCAATATAATCACGGCTGATCATCCACAATCAGTACCCCGTTCCTGCCTTCTCCCCATAACCCTTGATTCCATTAGCCCGAAGAGCTAAATCTAACTCTCTCTTGAAAACATCCAATGAATTGGTCTCCACTGCCTTCTGTGGCAGAGAATTCCACAGATTCACAACTCTCTGGGTGGAAACGTTTTTCCTCATCTCAGTCCAAAATGGCCGACCCCTTATTCTTAATGCCAATCTTGTTTTAAAAAAACTAGAAGTCTGGGCTAAAGGCACTTTTGTTTTGTGTTTCAGATTCCCTGGCTTCACGCTGTTTATGCCGTGCTGGGCGCGATCATCTTTACAATGGTGAGCCGTTTGCAGGGCGTTTTGGTACTTTGCCATTAAAGTTACGGACTTTGTACTACCAGTGTAGGCTCCCCCGGCTCTCCATCCAACAAGGCCTCTTTCATCGTGTTCTAAAGGTTTTGGAGGGAAAGGGTTGTCCCACCTGCTGCTGAGGCAAGGTCAGGTTTGCGATGCCTTCTTACAGCGTGCCCCCATTCATAGGCGCGCACTACTGACTTGGAGACGGGAGTTCGAATCCCACCAGAGTCATTGGGGAAACTAGTAAACACCACATGGTGCGTCACATATCCCTCGATTCCGTTAGCCCTAAGAACTGTATCTAACTCTCTCTTAGTGCGGGTGTCAGGGGTTAGAAACATAGAAACATAGACAATAGGTGCAGGAGTAGGCCATTCGGCCCTTCGAGCCTGCACCGCCATTCAATGTGATCATGGCTGATCATCCAACTCGGTTATTGGGAGAAGGCAGGAGAATGGGGTCGAGAGGGAGAGATAGGTCAGCCATGTTTGAATGGCGGAGTAGACTTGATGGGCCGTGCTGTCTGTACGGAGTTTGCACGTTCTCCCCGTGAACTTTGGTTTCCTCCCACACTCGTGCAGGTCTGCAGGTTAATTGGCTTGGAATAAATGTAAAAATTGTCCCCAGGGTGTAGACAATAGACAATAGACAATAGGTGCAGGAGTAGAGGCCATTCGGCCCTTCGAGCCAGCACTGCCATTCACTGTGATCATGGCTGATCATCCCCAATCAGTACCCCGTTCCTGCCTTCTCCCCATATCCCCTGACTCCGCTATCTTTAAGCTCTCTCTTGAAAGTATCCAGAGAACCGGCCCCCACTGCCCTCTGACACAGGGAATTCCTCAGGATTGGTGTGTGTGTGGGGATCGCTGGTCGGCGCGGACTCGGTGGGCCGAAGGGCCTGTTTCTGCGCTGTATCTCCAAACTGAACACGAGATGCCTCTTTGCTTCTTCCCCTGCAGTTCCTGGCCTTTGACACGCAGCTTCTGATCGGAAATCGGCGCTATGCTATCAGCCCTGAGGAGTACATCTTCGGGGCGTTGAACATCTACTTGGACATCGTTTACATCTTCACCTTCATGCTGCAGATCTTTGGTTCCAGCAGAGAATGACCAGGGCCGCAACCAATCACCTCGACTTCACATAGACCATCAGGTGGCTTCTAGTCCCATAAAAATCCACCAGCCACAGCAGCATCTAGAGCTAAAGCAAGGGACCTCGCTGAAACCCAGTCATTCCAGTGTGTCCTGTAATTTCCTAATGGTTCGACCCATTTTGTGTGTGACTGTAACTGTGAATCTAGTCTACGGTCGATCTACACAAGCTTCTAGCTAGACGCATGGCCGCAGTACATAGGCTTGTGTATTTTGGGCTTCCAGCGCTAATTCTTTACGGTTAGGCCTGCTTCCTTGTAGTTCCCAAAGGCTTTAACTCCTCCTCCCATTCCCATTCCCATTCCCACACCGACCTTCCTGTCCCGGGCCTCCTCCACTGTCAGAGTGAGGCCCAGTGTATATTTCGCTTGGGCAGCTTGCACCCCAGCGGTATGAACATTGACTTCTCTAACTTCAAGTAACCCTTGCTTTCCCCCTCTCTCCATCCCTCCCCCACCCTAATCGTACCAGCTTCAAAGTCGTCGTGTTGAGTCTCGTTGTCTGTAACTGGTTTTCACCCAGCACACAGCTAACAATGGCCTGTTTCCTTCATCATCATTACTTTTTTGCATCTTTCATTTATTTGTTCTATATCTCTCCACATCACTGTCTATATCTCTCGTTTCCCTCTCCCCCTGACTCTCAGTCTGAAGAAGGGTCTCGACCCGAAACGTCACCCATTCCTTCTCTCCAGAGATGCTGCCTATCCCGCTGAGTTACTCCAGCTTTTTGTGTCTATCCTTGTGGTACAGCACAGCTTGAGTCAACTGCCTGTTCGACTTCCTTGCAATTTTATTAATGAGTGCATGGCGATATTCGGCAGGAATTTTCAAGTCGCCTTCCAGCTGCCTGTGGGGAGCGATTCTCAAACCGATTTCTTTGCCCCGGGAGGAGTTGAATACTTTGATTTCTTCTCTTCACCCAGAGAGACGGAGAGAGAGAGATGGAGAGACAGAGAGGGAGAGAGACGGAGAGAGACGGAGTGAGTGAGGGAGAGAGAGAGAGGGAGAGAGAGACGGAAAGAGAGAAAGACGGACTGGGAGAGAGACGGAGAGAGAGAGACGGAGAGGGAGAGATAGAGAGAGAGAGAGGGGGTAGAGTGGAGAGAGTGAGGGAGAGAGAGACGGAGAGAGAGAGAGACGGGGAGAGAGAGAGAGAGACGGGGAGAGAGAGAGAGAGAGGCACACAGAGTACATCACCCTTGATGGCTACTGTGTGATCTCTCTCTGAAGCCGTGACCACAGCATCATGCGGCCACTCTGTGGACTGCACTGCCTGTGAAGGGCCAGGTTTTGGGAAGCGTGAGGAATGGCAAGGTTGTTATTTGAAGGGAGGTTAGGGCGCGTTCTCCCGTGCAGTTACCCGCCCGCTGCGCAAATGTCACTTTCGCAACCTGATCGCTAGACAGGGCGCAATTAAAAAAAAAAAAAAAAAGATTTGCTGCATTTGCCGACTGCATTTGTCTCTCTCTGCCCGGCATTCAGGGAGGATGCCAGGGGTGCCACAATATTGCCCCGTGCGGGGGTACTTTGTAACTGTGTCGGGGCCCTTTATGTGGCGACTCTTTGCATACCTTGACTCATTCAATCATTCATCCACGTATTGTTCTGTACAGGAAATGGTGGCACAGCTGGTAGAACCACTGCCTCACAGTGCAGGAAGGAACTGCAGATGCTGGTTTAAACCAAAGGTGGACACAGAAAGGCCGAAACATCACCTATTCCTTCTCTCCAGAGATGCTGTCGGAGTCACTGCAGCATTGAGTCTAGCCTCAGTGTAGCCCAGGAATTATCGCTGAAGAGTTACAAAATCGTGCTCTGGTATAAATCTGCTTTATTGGAGCGTGCGTGTGTGTAACTTTGTTTAGAGTTTAGAGATACAGTACAGAAACAGGCCCTTCGGCCCACCGAGTCCGCACCGACCAGCGATCCCCGCACACTAACACTATCCTACACACACTAAGGACAATTTACAATTTTACCAAAGCCAATTAACCTACAAACCTGCACGTCTTTGGAGTGTGGGACAAAAGTCACGGGGAGAGCGTGCAAACTCCGTACAGACAGCACCCGTAGTCAGGATGGAACCCGGGCCTCTGGCGCTGTGAGGCAGCAACTCTACCGCTGCGCCACCATGCTGCCCGACTGTGAATGTGAGAAAAGTGGATTCAATTCCGTAACTCCTGCTACGATCCTGCGTTGGATCGACGGGCTGAAGGGCCTCCAAATGTGCTGCGTAGCTCTGCGAATTAATGATTTTATTGTGTGTCTTTGCCATTTTATTAACGAGCGCTGAGGTCTCGTGAAATATAACTCCCTGTTCTGGGCACAAAGCCTTTTGGGACGACTGATGCCGTTAAGGTTAATCCCACACCTTACATCCCAGCACACACCTTGTTCCTTTCAAACTACAGTTGGATTTTTTAATTCATCTGCACCCTTTAATCTTGCATGCCCCCAATGTCCCTGCATCGTGAAATCTGAAGACGCAATGGCTTTTCACAAGGAACGATGTCACCTATTGTGTCCTGTTTGTGGATTCTGTGGAATTCTCTGCCTCAGAGGGCGGTGGAGGCAGGTTCTCTGGATGCTTTCAAGAGAGAGCTAGATAGGACTCTTAAAGATAGCGGAGTCAGGGGATATGGGGAGAAGGCAGGAACGGGGTACTGATTGGGGATGATCAGCCATGATCACATTGAATGGCGGTGCTGGCTTGAAGGGCCGAATGGCCTACTCCTGTACCTATTGTCTATTGTCTGTCCCCAACAAGCCCGGGCTCTGTAAGGGAGAGGAAGATGGAATCGCTCACACAATGGAACAGCAGAGGAAGGTTTGTGGAGCGAATTCCCGGGAGGTATCGTTGCCTGACCTCCTGCCTTGTCCACCATTGAAATGGAAAGTACTGATACCTGCGCAAGTTCCTGTCTGTAAAGTCGACATGGAACAAACGAGTGAACACGGAGGGCCTTGAGAGTCATAGAGTGATACAGCATGGAAACAGGCCCTTCGGCCCAACTCGCCCACACAGCCCAACGTGTCCCAGCTACACTAGTCCCACCTGCCCACGTTTGGTTCATATCCCTCCAAACCCGTCCCATCCATGTACCTGTCTAACTATTTCTTCAACGTTGGGATTGTCCCTGCCTCAACTACCTCCTCTGGCAGCGCGTTCCTTACACCCACCACCCTCTGTGTGAAGAAGTCACCCCTCAGTTTCCTATTAAATCTTTTCCCCTTCACATTGAATCTTGAATCTTGAATCTGAATAAAACAATTTCATTCTGTTCGTGCCATTCTGTGCCATTCTCTTGTGATAGTATATTTATTGGAAATCTGGAAGGTTATTTTGAAGAGTATAAAGCAAAGATCCTATAGCAGAGCTATAGGTTCTTTGGTATAAAGGTGGTGGGAGGAGAGAAGCCGGAACCTTTCTGCGCGGCTCGGCGGGCCCTTTTCCGCGATGGACTCGCAATGGCGGCCCCCATGGACGAGGCGCAGGGCGGGCGGCAGAAGGAGGAGAAGGCGGAGAATGGCGGCTCGGAGCCCGGAGCCGCGCCGTACGGCAACTTCACCAACTACTACCGCTTCAACCCACCGGCCGAGAGGCTGCGGCTGCTGCCGGCCGCCGATTTAGCGGCGGAATTGGCTGCGGGAGGCGGTGGAGGAGCGGGGTCGCTGGCGCTGGACGTGGGCTGCAACACTGGAGTACGAGGCATCTCTCTGCCCGGGGCCCGGGGGGAGGAGATCATTGACTGTGTGGCTGCCTCAAAGATGCCCATTCGCCTCCCCCACTCGCCACAGGGTGCAAGAGGCGCTCCCTCCCTCTTGGTTGCTTGGTCCTCCAAAATATTCCAAATTGAATTTAAACTGGAGGTGGAGGGAGTTCCTCAGTTGCAGGGAGGAGGGGGAAGCTCCCCATTATTCCTAGTGTACTGCGAAACAACTCTGGTATTGAAACCAGCCATCATAGAAACATAGACAATAGGTGCAGGAGGAGGCCATTCAAGCCCTTCGAGCCAGCACCGCCATTCAATATGATCAGGGCTGATCGTCCCCAATCAATACCCCGTGCCTGCCTTCTCCCCATATCTCTTGATTCCACTAGCCCCTAGAGCTCTATCTAACTCTCTCTTAAATCCATCCAGTGGCTTGGCCTCCACTGCCCTCTGTGGCAGGGAATTCCACAAATTCACAACTCTCTGGGTGAAAATGTTTTTTCTCACCTCAGTCTTAAATGGCCTCCCCCCCTTTATTCTAAGACTGTGGCCCCTGGTTCTGGACTCACCCAACATTGGGAACATTTTTCCTGCATCTAGCTTGTCCAGTCCTTTTATAATTTTATATGTTTCTATAAGAACCCCCCCTCATCCTTCTAAACTCCAGTGAATACAAGTTCATCTGCCGTTCAGTCAATTGATTCGCTTCCCTCGAGTCTCACTGCGGGCCTCTCGCCAGTAATGTTGCCAGGTTCTCTTCTACCAAGCTCTTTCCGTTGGCAATTTGGCCCAACCGTGCAAGCTGAATTTGGCAAATCCAGTCCACCCACGGGGGCAAAGGTCATTTGCATTGACAATGGTCTCCCCTCTTGGGTTCACTTCCCCTGGAATCCTGGCAGCAGTATTGGGTTTAGTGTAGAAAACTTGTCCGAAATTTGAGTGCAAGTCCGATGTCTGTTTTCTTGCTGACTGGTAAAGGCACCCTGATGTGGGGTGTCTTTACCAGCCAGTGTATGGGTCAATGGCAACAAGAAATGCCAATGTAATTCTGTTTGTGTGATTCTGAGCCATGTTCTCGTGACAGCGTATTTAGAACAGCCAAGGTTATTCAAACCTGCTTCTTCTTGCGTATGGCGTGCGCAGCCTAAAGTTGTAGGATAACTTAGTCTATTTGATCTTATTTGATTGTGCACGCCAGGTTGATTGCATTCGTTGAAACAGGGCGGACCACGTGAAGGTTGCAATCTCCCACCCCAAGAAACCGGCAAAGATATTTTACTGCAAAGTTATGCCCCTGTCCCACTTAGGAAACCTGAGCGGAAGTCTCTGGAGACTTTGCGCCCCACCCAAGGTTTCCGTGCAGTTCCCGGAGGTTTTTGTCAGTCTCCCTACCTGCTTCCACTAGCTGCAACCTCCAGCAACCACCTGCAACCTCCTGGAACCACAGGTTTCCTAAGTGGGACCCGGGCATTATGCTCCTGTCCCACTTAGGAAACCTGAACGGATCAGTCGTCACGCTTTGAATGTCATTTGCTTATGGATTATCTATCCAGCTCCTTTATCCTACTGGTTAACAGATTTCCATTCCTAAGCATTTGTTTTTAGAAATTAGAGATACAGTGCGGAAATAGGCCCTTCGGCCCACTGAGTCCACGCCGCCCAGCGATCGCCCCGTACACTAGCTGCACTGTCTGACACACACTAGGAATAATTTCCAATTTTACAGAAGCCAATTAACCTACTAACCTGGACCTCGGTGTGAGGGGGTTGGGGTGTGAGGGGGGTGGGGGGGGGTGGGAGGGAGTGTGAGGGGGGGGGGGTGGAAGTGAGGAGAGGGTTGGAGGGAACCAAAGGTCTTGTTCAACTCTCATTCAGTGTTTGATTCATTGAAAGACACAGCAGAGAAACAGGCCCTTCGGCCCACCGAGTCCATATGGATCACCATCACCTGTTCACACTAGTTCTCAATTGTCCCACTTTCCCATTCACACATCTATGGGATGTTGGAGGAAATCTGGGCACCCGGAGGAAGCCCACGCAGGCACGGGGAACATGCAAACTCCACTCTCTCACACTCTCACACCACCTGAGGTCAGGATCGAATCTGGCTCTCTGTTGCTGTGAAGCAACAGGTCTACTAGCTGAGCCACTGTGTTGCCAATATTGCTTTGCTTTCTTTGCCACCCTGTCTACCCGTGATGCCACTTTTAGGGAACTGTGTACACTTGAGTCTCTCTATTCTACAACACCCCTTCTCGTCGAGCCGGCATTTCAACTGGGTCGTGTAGGAAGGAGCTGAGGATGCTGGTTCACACCAAAGATAGACACAAAGTGCTGGAGCAACTCAGCGGCTCTGGAGAAGAGGAGCGGGTGATGTTTGGGCTTGAGACCCTTCTTCAGCTGGGTAACGTGGTTCATGGCTCATTTGCCATTCTGTTTGAAATGTTTGGTTCATTATATCTGCGCTCTTGTACGTTGCAAGTAAAACGCTGTCTAAATAAATCTCTCTGCAGGATTTCAGTGTGGCCGTCTACAAGCACCTGTGTGAGCTGGGACAAGACCTGAAGCTGCTTGGTTGTGACATTGATGCCGACCTGATTCAACGGGCCACAGATTCCAATCCTTATCCCGAATCCATCAGGTACATCACCCTGGATGTGATGGACCCTGTTTGGCGAGAGGCTGCGCTCAGGCCCCACTTGGACAGGTGCCGGCGCGCCTCGTTTGATATTTGCTTCTGCATGTCGGTGACCATGTGGATCCACCTCCACCACGGAGACCGCGGGCTGCTCGACTTCCTGCTCTGGCTGTCGGGCCTTTGCCGGACCCTGCTCATCGAGCCGCAGCCTTGGAAGTGCTACCGCTCGGCTGCCCGCCGGCTGCGCAAGCTCGGGCACGACACCTTCGACCACTTCAAGACCCTTGCCATCAAAGGGGACGTGGCCCAGAAGATTCAGCAGTTCCTCATTGCCGACTGCAACATGGAGTTGGTCCGGTGTTTTGGGAACACCAACTGGGACCGCAGTTTGCTGCTGTTTAAGAAATGCTCCCTGAACTAAGGCTGAACCAAGTGCATTCTAGTGCAATAGACAATGGGTGCAGGAGTAGGCCATTTGGCCCTTCGAGCCAGCCCTGCAGCTAACCACCCACCACAAATCCACCTTAAACTGTTGAAATTATAACTCTTTTTACACACTAAACGTGTCTGCGTTTTATATAGTCATTGATGAATTTGTTATCGAGACCTGGTCTTATTGAAACCAAGACGTATCAGTTTAGTTTAGTTTAGAGATACAGCCTGGAAACAGGCCCTTCGGCCCATCGAGTCCGCGCCGACCAGCGATCCCCGCACACTAACACTACCCTACACACATGAGGGACAATTTACATTTATACCCAGCCAATTAACCTACACACCTGTATATTTTTGGAGTGTGGGAGGAAACCGGAGACCCTCTCCCCCCAACTCTCCCCTGGCTATCAGGTCAGTGGCATGAAATGGGTGCAATCTCTGCCGCTTGTTATATTGTCCAACACCACAAGGTGTCAGCAGAGAACCGTGTGTCTCCTCTGTGGGGAGATAGACATGAAATGGCCCAGTGTCAGAAAGCTTGTACTCCTCAACATTCAGTAGACTGATCTGGCAAACCTCACATTCTGCTGTTGATTTAATGTATCTATTGGCAGAGCAATCAATCCCGGACAGATCACCTTCCCCTGCGTTCAATTTGGAAGATATTACAGAGATACAGCACGGAAACAGGCCCTTCGGCCCACCTAGTCCGTGCTGACCAGCGATCCCCGCATGCTAACACTATCCTACACACACTGGGGACAATTTACATTGATACCAAGCCAATTGGCCTACAAACCTGTACGTCTTTGGTGTGTGGGGGGAAATGGAGCACCCGGAGAAAACCCACGCAGGTCACGGGGAGAACGTGCAAACTCCACACAGACAGCACCCGTAGTCATGATGGAACCCGAGGTCTCTGGCACTGTGAGGCAGCAACTCTACCCGCTGCACCACCGTGCCGCCCCTAGTGTTATCCAATTGTGTAGGATGGAACCGCAGGTGCTGGTTTACCAAGGATGGACACAACATGCTGGAGTAACTCAGCAGGACAGGCAGCATCTCTGGAGAGAAGGAATGGGTGATGTTTCTGGTCGAGACCCTTCTTCAGACTGAATATTCCACCCTCTGTTTCTAGTCTTCACTGCTTCACCATGTGCATGGATGTTAGAGTCACACAGCCAACCCATCCACGCCAACCAACATGTCCCAGCTACACTAGTCCCACCCGCCTGCGTTTGGCCCATATCCCTCTAAACCTGCCCTATCCATGTACCTGTTCAACGTTCACATGCTCCGTTCCCCGGCTTCAAGAAGATTTCCGTGGCTAGCTCTTAAGCTTTCTAACATTCCAGCATCTGAAGTTCCTTCCCAGATGTTACCCGGCAACTGAACCATCCCATCACCCACTAGAGAGTGGTCCTGATCACCCATCGACCTCATTGGGGGCCATTGACCTATCTTTGATCAGACTTTACTAGACTTTATCTTGCACAAAACATTATTCCCTTATCCTGTATCTGTACACTGTGGATGGCCCGATGGTAATCATGTACAGTCTTCCCGCTGACTGGTTAGCATGCAACAAGAAAGCTTTTCACTGTACCTCGCCACACGGGACAATAAACTAACCCAGCGGTATGAATATTGACTTCTCTAATTTCAACTAACACGTGGACCCCCCTCTCCCCTCCTCCCACTATCCCCCCTCCTCCCACTATACCCTCTCCCTCTCTCTCCCTCCCTCTCTCTCTCTCTCTCCCCCTCTCCCTCTCTCCCCCTCTCCCTCTCTCTCTCTCTCTCTCTCCCTCTCCCTCTCTCCCCCCCTCTCCCCCCCTCTCTCCCCCCCTCCCACTATCCCCCTCTCTCCCCTCTCTCCCCCTCTCTCCCCTTTCTCCCTCTCTCTGCCCCTCTCCCCCTCTCCCCCTCTCCTCCTCTCCTCCCTTCCCCCTCTCCCTCCCTCTTTCCCCCTCTCGTTGTCACCTCTTCCACAACCAACAATGGGCCATTGTGGGCTCCACCTTTCCAGGATAATTTCTTCTGTACCTTTTCACACCTCTCGTTTCCCTCTCCCCTGGCTCTCAGTCTGAAGAAGGGTCTCGACCCAAAACACCACCTATTCCCCCTCTCCAGAGATGCTGCCTGACCCGCTGAGTAACAGTTACTCCAGCATTCTGTGTCTATCTCCGGTGTAAAGCAGCATCCACAGTTGCTGCCCACACAGAGAGTGACTATCAGGTCACTGGCATGAAATGGGTGCAATCTCTGCCGCTTGTTATATTGTCCAACACCACAAGGTGTCAGCAGAGAGCCGTGTGTCTCCTCTGTGGGGAGATAGACATGAAATGGCCCTTGTCAGAAAGCTTGTACTCCTCAACATTCACCAGACTGATCTGGCAAACCTCACATTCTGCTGTTGATTTAATGTATCTATTGGCAGAGCAATCAATCCCGGACAGATCACCTTCCCCTGCGTTCAATTTGGAAGATATTACAGAGATACAGCGCAGAAACAGGCCCATCGGCCCACCTAGTCCGTGCTGACCAGCGATCCCCGCATGCTAACACTATCCTACACACACTGGGGACAATTTACATTGATACCAAGCCAATTGGCCTACAAACATGTACGTCTTTGGTGTGTGGGGGGAAATGGAGCACCCGGAGAAAACCCACACAGGTCACGGGGAGAACGTGCAAACTCCGCACAGACAGCACCCATAGTCAGGATGGAACCCAGGTCTCTGGCGCTGTGAGGCAGCAGCTCTACCCGCTGCACCACCGTGCCGACCCTAGTGTTATCCAATTGTGTAGGAAGGAACCGCAGGTGCTGGTTTACCAAGAATGGACACAAAATGCTGGAGTAACTCAGCGGGAGAGGTAGCATCTCTGGAGAGAAGGAATGGGTGATGTTTCTGGTCGAGACCCTTCTTCAGACTGAATATCCCACCCTCTGTTTCTAGTCTTCACTGCTTCACCTTGTGCATGGATGTTAGAGTCACACAGCCAACCCATCCTCGCCAACCAACATGTCCCAGCTACACTAGTCCCACCCGCCTGCGTTTGGCCCATATCCCTCTAAACCTGTCCTATCCATGTACCTGTTCAACGTTCACATGCTCCGTTCCCCGGCTTCAAGAAGATTTCCGTGGCTAGCTCTTAAGCTTTCTAAGATTCCAGCATCTGAAGTTCCTTCCCAGATGTTACCCGGCAACTGAACCATCCCATCACCCACTAGAGAGTGGTCCTGATCGCCCATCGACCTCATTGGGGGCCATTGACCTATCTTTGATCAGACTTTACTAGACTTTATCTTGCACAAAATATTATCCCCTTATCCTGTATCTGTACACTGTGGACGGCCCGTTTGTAATCATGTACAGTCTTCCCGCTGACTGGTTAGCATGCAACAAGAAAGCTTTTCACTGTACCTCGCCACACGGGACAATAAACTAACCCAGCGGTATGTATATTGACTTCTCTAATTTCAACTAACCCATGGACTCCCCCTCTCCCCCCTCCCACTATCTCCCTCTCTCCCTCTCCCCCCTCTCCCCTTCTCTCTGCCCCTCTCTCTGCCCCCCTCTCTCCCTCTCTCCCTCTCTCCCCCTCTCCCCCCTTCCCCCTCTCCCTCCCTCTTTCCCCCTCTCGTTGTCACCTCTTCCACAGCCAACAATGGGCCATTGTGGGCTCCACCTTTCCAGGATAATTTCTTCTGTACCTTTTCACACCTCTCGTTTCCCTCTCCCCTGGCTCTCAGTCTGAGGAAGGGTCTCGACCCGAAACACCACCTATTCCCCCTCTCCAGAGATGCTGCCTGTCCCGCTGAGTAACAGTTACTCCAGCATTCTGTGTCTATCTCCGGTGTAAAGCAGCATCCACAGTTGCTGCCCACACAGAGAGTGACTATCAGGTCACTGGCATGAAATGGGTGCAATCACTGCCGCTTGTTATATTGTCCAACACCACAAGGTGTCAGCAGAGAGCCGTGTGTCTCCTCTGTGGGGAGATAGACATGAAATGGCCCTTGTCAGAAAGCTTGTACTCCTCAACATTCACCAGACTGATCTGGCAAACCTCACATTCTGCTGTTGATTTAATGTATCTATTGGCAGAGCAATCAATCCCGGACAGATCACCTTCCCCTGCGTTCAATTTGGAAGATATTACAGAGATACAGCGCAGAAACAGGCCCATCGGCCCACCTAGTCCGTGCTGACCAGCGATCCCCGCATGCTAACACTATCCTACACACACTGGGGACAATTTACATTGATACCAAGCCAATTGGCCTCCAAACCTGTACGTCTTTGGCGTGTGGGGGGAAATGGAGCACCCGGAGAAAATCCACACAGGTCACGGGGAGAACGTGCAAACTCCACACAGACAGCACCTGTAGTCATGATCTAACCCAGCGGTATGAATATTGATTTCTCTAATTTCAAGTAACCCGTGGACTCCCCCTCTCACCCCTCTCGCCCCCTCTCCCCCTCTCTCTGCCCCTCTCTCTGCCCCTCTCTCTCCCCCCCTCTCCCCCCTTCTCCCTCTCTCCCCCTCTCCCCCTCTCCCCCTCTCCCCCTCTCCCCCTCTCCCCCTCTCCCCCTCTCCCCCTCACCCCCTCACCCCCTCTCGTCCTCCCCCCCTCTCCCCCCTCTGCCCCTCTCTCTCCCCCTCTCCCTCTCTCCCCCTCTCCCCCTCTCCCCCTCACCCCTCTCGTCCTCCCCCCCTCTCCCCCCTCTGCCCCTCTCTCTGCCCCTCTCTCTCCCCCTCTCTCCCCCTCTCTCCCCCCTCCCCCTCTCTCCCCCCTCCCCCTCTCTCTCCCCCTCCTCTCCTCCTCCCTGCCCCCTCTCCCTCCCTCTTTCCCCCTCTCATTGTCGCCTCTTCCACAACCAACAATGGACCATTGTGGGCTCCGCCTTTCCAGGATAATTTCTTCTGTACCTTTTCACACCTCTCGTTTCCCTCTCCCCTGGCTCTCAGTCTGAAGAAGGGTCTCGACCCGAAACACCACCTATTCCCCCTCTCCAGAGATGCTGCCTGACCCGCTGAGTAACAGTTACTCCAGCATTCTGTGTCTATCTCCGGTGTAAAGCAACATCCACAGTTGCTGCCCACACAGAGAGTGACTATCAGGTCACTGGCATGAAATGGGTGCAATCTCTGCCGCTTGTTATATTGTCCAACACCACAAGGTGTCAGCAGAGAGCCGTGTGTCTCCTCTGTGGGGAGATAGACATGAAATGGCCCTTGTCAGAAAGCTTGTACTCCTCAACATTCACCAGACTGATCTGGCAAACCTCACATTCTGCTGTTGATTTAATGTATCTATTGGCAGAGCAATCAATCCCGGACAGATCACCTTCCCCTGCGTTCAATTTGGAAGATATTACAGAGATACAGCGCAGAAACAGGCCCATCGGCCCACCTAGTCCGTGCTGACCAGCGATCCCCGCATGCTAACACTATCCTACACACACTGGGGACAATTTACATTGATACCAAGCCAATTGGCCTACAAACCTGTACGTCTTTGGTGTGTGGGGGGAAATGGAGCACCCGGAGAAAACCCACGCAGGTCACGGGGAGAACGTGCAAACTCCACACAGACAGCACCTGTAGTCATGATGGAACCCAGGTCTCTGGCGCTGTGAGGCAGCAACTCTACCCGCTGCACCACCGTGCCGCCCCTAGTGTTATCCAATTGTGTAGGAAGGAACCGCAGGTGCTGGTTTACCAAGGATGGACACAACATGCTGGAGTAACTCAGCGGGACAGGTAGCATCTCTGCAGAGAAGGAATGGGTGACGTTTCGGGTCGAGACCCTTCTTCAGACTGAATATTCCACCCTCTGTTTCTAGTCTTCACTGCTTCACCATGTGCATGGATGTTAGAGTCACACAGCCAACCCATCCACGCCAACCAACATGTCCCAGCTACACTAGTCCCACCCGCCTGCGTTTGGCCCATATCCCTCTAAACCTGCCCTATCCATGTACCTGTTCAACGTTCACATGCTCCGTTCCCCGGCTTCAAGAAGATTTCCGTGGCTAGCTCTTAAGCTTTCTAAGATTCCAGCATCTGAAGTTCCTTCCCAGATGTTACCCGGCAACTGAACCATCCCATCACCCACTAGAGAGTGGTCCTGATTACCCATCGACCTCATTGGGGGCCATTGACCTATCTTTGATCAGACTTTACTAGACTTTATCTTGCACAAAACATTATCCCCTTATCCTGTATCTGTACACTGTGGACGGCCCGATTGTAATCATGTACAGTCTTCCCGCTGACTGGTTAGCATGCAACAAGAAAGCTTTTCACTGTATCTCGCCACACGGGACAATAAACTAACCCAGCGGTATGAATATTGACTTCTCTAATTTCAACTAACCCGTGGACCCCCCTCTCCCCCCTCTCCCCCCTCTCCCCTCCTCCCACTATCCCCCCCCTCCTCCCACTATCACCCCCCTCTCTCCCCACCCTCTCCCTCTCTCTCTCTCTCTCTCTCTCTCCCTCTCTCTCCCTCTCTCTCCCTCTCCCTCTCCCTCCTCCTCTCCTCCTCTCCCCCTCTCCCCCCCTCTCCCCCCTCCCCCCCCTCTCCCCCCTCTCCCCCTCTCCCCCTCTCCCCCTCCCACTATCTCCCTCTCTCCCTCTACCCCACCCCCTCTCCCCCTCACCTCCTCACCCTCTCCCTCTCCCCCTCTAACACCCCTCTCCATCTTTCCCCCTCTCCCTCTCTCCCCCCTCCCCCTCTCTCCCCCTCTCTCTCCCCCTCTCCTCCTCGTCCTCTCCTCCTCTCTTCCCCCTCTCCCTCCCTCTTTCCCCCTCTCGTTGTCGCCTCTTCCACAACAAACAATGGACCATTGTGGGCTCCACCTTTCCAGGATAATTTCTTCTGTACCTTTTCACACCTCTCGTTTCCCTCTCCCCTGGCTCTCAATCTGAAGAAGGGTCTCGACCCGAAACACCACCTATTCCCCCTCTCCAGAGATGCTGCCTGACCCGCTGAGTAACAGTTACTCCAGCATTCTGTGTCTATCTCCGGTGTAAAGCAACATCCACAGTTGCTGCCCACACAGAGAGTGGCTATCAGGTCACTGGCATGAAATGGGTGCAATCTCTGCCGCTTGTTATATTGTCCAACACCACAAGGTGTCAGCAGAGAACCGTGTGTCTCCTCTGTGGGGAGATAGACATGAAATGGCCCTTGTCAGAAAGCTTGTACTCCTCAACATTCACCAGACTGATCTGGCAAACCTCACATTCTGCTGTTGATTTAATGTATCTATTGGCAGAGCAATCAATCCCGGACAGATCACCTTCCCCTGCGTTCAATTTGGAAGATATTACAGAGATACAGCACGGAAACAGGCCCTTCGGCCCACCTAGTCCGTGCTGACCAGCGATCCCCGCATGCTAACACTATCCTACACACACTGGGGACAATTTACATTGATACCAAGCCAATTGGCCTCCAAACCTGTACGTCTTTGGCGTGTGGGGGGAAATGGAGCACCCGGAGAAAATCCACACAGGTCACGGGGAGAACGTGCAAACTCCACACAGACAGCACCTGTAGTCATGATCTAACCCAGCGATATGAATATTGATTTCTCTAATTTCAAGTAACCCGTGGACTCCCCCTCTCACCCCTCTCTCCCCCCCTCTCTGCCCCTCTCTCCCCCCTTCTCCCCTCTCCCCCCTTCTCCCTCTCTCCCCCTCTCCCCCTCTTCCCCTCTCCCCCTTGCCTCCTCACCTCCTCTCTCCCCCTCTCCCCCCTCTCCCCCACTCTCTGCCCCTCTCTCTGCCCCTCTCTCTCCCCCCTCTCCCCCCGTCTCCCCCCTCTCCCCCTCTCCCCCTCTCCCCCTCTCCCCCTCTCCCCCTCTCCTCCTCCCTTCCTCTCCTCCTCTCCTCCTCTACTCCTCTCCTCCTCTCCTCCTCTCCTCCTCTCCTCCCCCCCTTCCCCCTCTCCCTCCCTCTTTCCCCCTCTCGTTGTCACCTCTTCCACAACCAACAATGGACCATTGTGGGCTCCACCTTTCCAGGATAATTTCTTCTGTACCTTTTCACACCTCTCGTTTCCCTCTCCCCTGGCTCTCAGTCTGAAGAAGTGTCTCGACCCGAAACACTACCTATTCCCCCTCTCCAGAGATGCTGCCTGACCCGCTGAGTAACAGTTACTCCAGCATTCTGTGTCTATCTCCGGTGTAAAGCAACATCCACAGTTGCTGCCCACACAGAGAGTGACTATCAGGTCACTGGCATGAAATGGGTGCAATCTCTGCCGCTTGTTATATTGTCCAACACCACAAGGTGTCAGCAGAGAGCCGTGTGTCTCCTCTGTGGGGAGATAGACATGAAATGGCCCTTGTCAGAAAGCTTGTACTCCTCAACATTCACCAGACTGATCTGGCAAACCTCACATTCTGCTGTTGATTTAATGTATCTATTGGCAGAGCAATCAATCCCGGACAGATCACCTTCCCCTGCGTTCAATTTGGAAGATATTATAGAGATACAGCACGGAAACAGGCCCTTCAGCCCACCTAGTCCGTGCTGACCAGCGATCCCCGCATGCTAACACTATCCTACACATACTGGGGACAATTTACATTGATACCAAGCCAATTGGCCTACAAACCTGTACGTCTTTGGTGTGTGGGGGGAAATGGAGCACCCGGAGAAAACCCATGCGGGTCACGGGGAGAACGTGCAAACTCCGCACAGACAGCACCTGTAGTCAGGATGGAACCCAGGTCTCTGGCGCTGTGAGGCAGCATCACTACCCGCTGCACCACCGTGCCGCCCCTAGTGTTATCCAATTGTGTAGGAAGGAACCGCAGGTGCTGGTTTACCAAGGATGGACACAACATGCTGGAGTAACTCAGCGGGACAGGCAGCATCTCTGGAGAGAAGGAATGGGTGATGTTTCTGGTCGAGACCCTTCTTCAGACTGAATATCCCACCCTCTGTTTCTAGTCTTCACTGCTTCACCATGTGCATGGATGTTAGAGTCACACAGCCAACCCATCCACGCCAACCAACATGTCCCAGCTACACTAGTCCCACCCGCCTGCGTTTGGCCCATATCCCTCTAAACCTGCCCTATCCATGTACCTGTTCAACGTTCACATGCTCCGTTCCCCGGCTTCAAGAAGATTTCCGTGGCTAGCTCTTAAGCTTTCTAAGATTCCAGCATCTGAAGTTCCTTCCCAGATGTTACCCGGCAACTGAACCATCCCATCACCCACTAGAGAGTGGTCCTGATCACCCATCGACCTCATTGGGGCCATTGACCTATCTTTGATCAGACTTTACTAGACTTTATCTTGCACAAAACATTATCCCCTTATCCTGTATCTGTACACTGTGGACGGCCCGATTGTAATCATGTACAGTCTTCCCGCTGACTGGTTAGCATGCAACAAGAAAGCTTTTCACTGTACCTCGCCACACGGGACAATAAACTAACCCAGCGGTATGAATATTGACTTCTCTAATTTCAACTAACCCGTGGACCCCCCTCTCCCCCCTCCCACTATCTCCCTCTCTCCCTCTCTCCCTCCCCCTCCCCTCTCCCCCTCACCTCCTCACCCTCTCCCCCCTCTCCATCTTTCCCCCCTCTCTCCCCCCTCCCCCTCTCCCTCCCCTCCCCACTCTCTCCTTCCCTCTCTCCCCTCTCCCCTTTCTCTCTCTCTCTCCCCACCCTCTCTCTCCCCCTTCCCCCCTCTCCCCCTCCCACTATCTCCCTCTCTACCTCTACCCCACCCCCTCTCCCCCTCACTTCCTCACCCTCTCCCTCTCCCCCTCTAGCACCCCTCTCCATCTTCCCCCCCTCTCCCTCTCTCCCCTCCCTCTCTCCCCCCTCCCTCTCTCCCCCCCCTCTCCCCCCTCTCCCCTCCTCCCACTATCCTCCCCTCCTCCCACTATCCCCCCTCTCAGCCCCTCTCCCCCTCTCTCCCCCTCCTCCCCCTCTCATCTCCCTCTCTCTCCCTCTCTCTCTCCTCTCTCTCTCCCCTCTCTCTCTCCCTCTCTCTGTGCCCCCCTCTCCCCCCTCTCCCGCCCCTCTCCCCCTCTCCCCCCCTCTCCCCTCCTCTCCCCCTCTCCCCTCTCTCCCCCTCTCCCCCTCACTCTCTCCCCCTCTCCCTCTCTCTCCCCCTCTCCTCCTCTCCTCCCTCCTCCCCCCCTTCCCCCTCTCCCTCCCTCTTTCCCCCTCTCGTTGTCGCCTCTTCCACAACCAACAATGGACCATTGTGGGCTCCACCTTTCCAGGATAATTACTTCTGTACCTTTTCACACCTCTCGTTTCCCTCTCCCCTGGCTCTCAGTCTGAAGAAGGGTCTCGACCCAAAACACCACCTATTCCCCCTCTCCAGAGATGCTGCCTGACCCGCTGAGTAACAGTTACTCCAGCATTCTGTGTCTATCTCCGGTGTAAAGCAACATCCACAGTTGCTGCCCACACAGAGAGTGACTATCAGGTCACTGGCATGAAATGGGTGCAATCTCTGCCGCTTGTTATATTGTCCAACACCACAAGGTGTCAGCAGAGAGCCGTGTGTCTCCTCTGTGGGGAGATAGACATGAAATGGCCCTTGTCAGAAAGCTTGTACTCCTCAACATTCACCAGACTGATCTGGCAAACCTCACATTCTGCTGTTGATTTAAAGTATCTATTGGCAGAGCAATCAATCCCGGACAGATCACCTTCCCCTGCGTTCAATTTGGAAGATATTACAGAGATACAGCACGGAAACAGGCCCTTCGGCCCACCTAGTCCGTGCTGACCAGCGATCCCCGCATGCTAACACTATCCTACACACACTGGGGACAATTTACATTGATACCAAGCCAATTGGCCTCCAAACCTGTACGTCTTTGGTGTGTGGGGGGAAATGGAGCACCCGGAGAAAATCCACACAGGTCACGGGGAGAACGTGCAAACTCCACACAGACAGCACCTGTAGTCATGATCTAACCCAGCGATAAGAATATTGATTTCTCTAATTTCAAGTAACCCGTGGACTCCCCCTCTCACCCCTCTCCCCCCCTCTCCCCCTCTCTCTGCCCCTCTCTCTGCCCCCTCTCTCCCCCCTTTCCCCTTCCCCCTCCCCCTCTCTCCCTCTCTCCCCCTCCCCCTCTCCTCCTCCTCCTCTCTCTCCCCCTCTCCCCCTCTCCCCCTCTTCCCCTCTCCCCCTCTCCCCCTCTCCTCCTCTCTCCTCCTCTCTCCCCCACTTCCCCCTCTCCCTCCCTCTTTCCCCCTCTCGTTGTCACCTCTTCCACAACCAACAATGGACCATTGTGGGCTCCGCCTTTCCAGGATAATTTCTTCTGTACCTTTTCACACCTCTCGTTTCCCTCTCCCCTGGCTCTCAGTCTGAAGAAGTGTCTCGACCCAAAACACCACCTATTCCCCCTCTCCAGAGATGCTGCCTGTCCCGCTGAGTAACAGTTACTCCAGCATTCTGTGTCTATCTCCGGTGTAAAGCAACATCCACAGTTGCTGCCCACACAGAGAGTGACTATCAGGTCACTGGCATGAAATGGGTGCAATCTCTGCCGCTTGTTATATTGTCCAACACCACAAGGTGTCAGCAGAGAGCCGTGTGTCTCCTCTGTGGGGAGATAGACATGAAATGGCCCTTGTCAGAAAGCTTGTACTCCTCAACATTCACCAGACTGATCTGGCAAACCTCACATTCTGCTGTTGATTTAATGTATCTATTGGCAGAGCAATCAATCCCGGACAGATCACCTTCCCCTGCGTTCAATTTGGAAGATATTACAGAGATACAGCGCAGAAACAGGCCCTTCGGCCCACCTAGTCCGTGCTGACCAGCGATCCCCGCATGCTAACACTATCCTACACACACTGGGGACAATTTACATTGATACCAAGCTAATTAGCCTACAAACCTGTACGTCTTTGGAGTGTGGGGGGAAATGGAGCACCCGGAGAAAATCCACACAGGTCACGGGGAGAACGTGCAAACTCCACACAGACAGCACCTGTAGTCATGATGGAACCCAAGGTCTCTGGCACTGTGAGGCAGCAGCTCTACCCGCTGCACCACCGTGTCGCCCCTAGTGTTATCCAATTGTGTAGGAAGGAACCGCAGGTGCTGGTTTACCAAGAATGGTCACAAAATGCTGGAGTAACTCAGCGGGACAGGCAGCATCTCTGGAGAGAAGGAATGGGTGATGTTTCTGGTCGAGACCCTTCTTCAGACTGAATATTCCACTCTCTGTTTCTAGTCTTCACTGCTTCACCATGTGCATGGATGTTAGAGTCACACAGCCAACCCATCCACGCCAACCAACATGTCCCAGCTACACTAGTCCCACCCGCCTGCGTTTGGCCCATATCCCTCTAAACCTGCCCTATCCATGTACCTGTTCTACGTTCACATGCTCCGTTCCCCGGCTTCAAGAAGATTTCCGTGGCTAGCTCTTAAGCTTTCTAAGATTCCAGCATCTGAAGTTCCTTCCCAGATGTTACCCGGCAACTGAACCATCCCATCACCCACTAGAGAGTGGTCCTGATCGCCCATCGACCTCATTGGGGGCCATTGACCTATCTTTGATCAGACTTTACTAGACTTTATCTTGCACAAAACATTATCCCCTTATCCTGTATCTGTACACTGTGGACGGCCCGATTGTAATCATGTACAGTCTTCCTGCTGACTGGTTAGCATGCAACAAGAAAGCTTTTCACTGTACCTCGCCACACGGGACAATAAACTAACCCAGCGGTATGAATATTGACTTCTCTAATTTCAACTAACCCGTGGACTCCCCCTCTCCCCCCTCCCACTATCTCCCTCTCTCCCTCTCCCCCTCCCCCTCTCTCCCCCCTCCCTCTCTCCCCCTCCCTCTCTCCCCTCCCCCTCTCTCCCCTCCCCCTCTCTCCCCTCTTCCCCTCTTTCTCTCTCCCCCTCTCCCCCTCTCTCTCCCCCTCTCCTCCTCTCCTCTCTCCTCCCTTCCCCCTCTCCCTCCCTCTTTCCCCCTCTCGTTGTCACCTCTTCCACAACCAACAATGGACCATTGTGGGCTCCACCTTTCCAGGATAATTTCTTCTGTACCTTTTCACACCTCTCGTTTCCCTCTCCCCTGGCTCTCAGTCTGAAGAAGTGTCTCGACCCAAAACGCCACCTATTCCCCCTCTCCAGAGATGCTGCCTGACCCGCTGAGTAACAGTTACTCCAGCATTCTGTGTCTAACTCCGGTGTAAAGCAACATCCACAGTTGCTGCCCACACAGAGAGTGGCTATCAGGTCACTGGCATGAAATGGGTGCAATCTCTGCCGCTTGTTATATTGTCCAACACCACAAGGTGTCAGCAGAGAGCCGTGTGTCTCCTCTGTGGGGAGATAGACATGAAATGGCCCTTGTCAGAAAGCTTGTACTCCTCAACATTCACCAGACTGATCTGGCAAACCTCACATTCTGCTGTTGATTTAATGTATCTATTGGCAGAGCAATCAATCCCGGACAGATCACCTTCCCCTGCGTCCAATTTGGAAGATATTACAGAGATACAGCACGGAAACAGGCCCTTCGGCCCACCTAGTCCGTGCTGACCAGCGATCCCCGCATGCTAACACTATCCTACACATACTGGGGACAATTTACATTGATACCAAGCCAATTGGCCTACAAACCTGTACGTCTTTGGTGTGTGGGGGGAAATGGAGCACCCGGAGAAAACCCATGCGGGTCACGGGGAGAACGTGCAAACTCCGCACAGACAGCACCTGTAGTCAGGATGGAACCCAGGTCTCTGGCGCTGTGAGGCAGCACCTCTACCGCTGCATCACCGTGCCGCCCCTAGTGTTATCCAATTGTGTAGGAAGGAACCGCAGGTGCTGGTTTACCAAGGATGGACACAACATGCTGGAGTAACTCAGCAGGACAGGCAGCATCTCTGGAGAGAAGGAATGGGTGATGTTTCTGGTCGAGACCCTTCTTCAGACTGAATATTCCACCCTCTGTTTCTAGTCTTCACTGCTTCACCATGTGCATGGATGTTAGAGTCACACAGCCAACCCATCCACGCCAACCAACATGTCCCAGCTACACTAGTCCCACCCGCCTGCGTTTGGCCCATATCCCTCTAAACCTGCCCTATCCATGTACCTGTTCAACGTTCACATGCTCCGTTCCCCGGCTTCAAGAAGATTTCCGTGGCTAGCTCTTAAGCTTTCTAAGATTCCAGCATCTGAAGTTCCTTCCCAGATGTTACCCGGCAACTGAACCATCCCATCACCCACTAGAGAGTGGTCCTGATTACCCATCGACCTCATTGGGGCCATTGACCTATCTTTGATCAGACTTTACTAGACTTTATCTTGCACAAAACATTATCCCCTTATCCTGTATCTGTACACTGTGGACGGCCCGATTGTAATCATGTACAGTCTTCCCGCTGACTGGTTAGCATGCAACAAGAAAGCTTTTCACTGTACCTCGCCACACGGGACAATAAACTAACCCAGTGGTATGAATATTGACTTCTCTAATTTCAACTAACCCATGGACTCCCCCTCTCCCCTCCTCCCACTATCCCCCCCCTCCTCCCACTATACCCCCCCTCTCTCTCCCTCTCTCCCCCTCTCTCTCTCCCTCTCTCTCCCTCTCTCTCTCTCTCCCTCTCTCTCCCTCTCTCATTCCCTCTCTCCCCCTCTCTTCCTCTCCTCTCTCCTCGCTCCTCGCTTCCCCCTCTCCCTCCCTCTTTCCCCCTCTCGTTGTCGCCTCTTCCACAACCAACAATGGACCATTGTGGGCTCCACCTTTCCAGGATAATTTCTTCTGTACCTTTTCACACCTCTCGTTTCCCTCTCCCCTGGCTCTCAGTCTGAAGAAGTGTCTCGATCCGAAACACCACCTATTCCCCCTCTCCAGAGATGCTGCCTGACCCGCTGAGTAACAGTTACTCCAGCATTCTGTGTCTATCTCCGGTGTAAAGCAGCATCCACAGTTGCTGCCCACACAGAGAGTGGCTATCAGGTCACTGGCATGAAATGGGTGCAATCTCTGCCGCTTGTTATATTGTCCAACACCACAAGGTGTCAGCAGAGAGCCGTGTGTCTCCTCTGTGGGGAGATAGACATGAAATGGCCCTTGTCAGAAAGCTTGTACTCCTCAACATTCACCAGACTGATCTGGCAAACCTCACATTCTGCTGTTGATTTAATGTATCTATTGGCAGAGCAATCAATCCCGGACAGATCACCTTCCCCTGCGTTCAATTTGGAAGATATTACAGAGATACAGCACGGAAACAGGCCCTTCAGCCCACCTAGTCCGTGCTGACCAGCGATCCCCGCATGCTAACACTATCCTACACACACTGGGGACAATTTACATTGATACCAAGCCAATTGGCCTACAAACCTGTACATCTTTGGAGTGTGGGGGAAAATTGAGCACCCGGAGAAAACCCACGCGGGTCACGGGGAGAACGTGCAAACTCCGCACAGACAGCACCCGTAGTCAGGATGGAACCCAGGTCTCTGGCGCTGTGAGGCAGCAGCTCTACCCGCTGCACCACCATGCCGCCCCTAGTGTTATCCAATTGTGTAGGAAGGAACCGCAGGTGCTGGTTTACCAAGGATGGACACAACATGCTGGAGTAACTCAGCGGGACAGGCAGCATCTCTGGAGAGAAGGAATGGGTGATGTTTCTGGTCGAGACCCGTCTTCAGACTGAATATTCCACCCTCTGTTTCTAGTCTTCACTGCTTCACCATGTGCATGGATGTTAGAGTCACACAGCCAACCCATCCACGCCAACCAACATGTCCCAGCTACACTAGTCCCACCCGCCTGCGTTTGGCCCATATCCCTCTAAACCTGTCCTATCCATGTACCTGTTCAACGTTCACATGCTCCGTTCCCCGGCTTCAAGAAGATTTCCGTGGCTAGCTCTTAAGCTTTCTAAGATTCCAGCATCTGAAGTTCCTTCCCAGATGTTACCCGGCAACTGAACCATCCCATCACCCACTAGAGAGTGGTCCTGATCACCCATCGACCTCATTGGGGGCCATTGACCTATCTTTGATCAGACTTTACTAGACTTTATCTTGCACAAAACATTATCCCCTTATCCTGTATCTGTACACTGTGGACGGCCCGATTGTAATCATGTACAGTCTTCCCGCTGACTGGTTAGCATGCAACAAGAAAGCTTTTCACTGTACCTCGCCACACGGGACAATAAACTAACCCAGCGGTATGAATATTGACTTCTCTAATTTCAACTAACCCGTGGACTCCCCCTCTCCCCCTCCCACTATCTCCCTCTCTCCCTCTCCCCCTCTCTCCCCCTCACCCTCTCTTCCTCCTCTCTACCCCCACCCACTCTCTCCCCCCTCCCCCTCTCTCCCCCCTCCCCCTCTCTCTCTCCCTCTCCCCCTCCTCTCCTCCTCCCTTCCCCCTCTCCCTCCCTCTTTCCCCCTCTCGTTGTCGCCTCTTCCACAGCCAACAATGGACCATTGTGGGCTCCACCTTTCCAGGATAATTTCTTCTGTACCTTTTCACACCTCTCGTTTCCCTCTCCCCTGGCTCTCAGTCTGAAGAAGTGTCCCAACCCAAAACGCCACCTATTCCCCCTCTCCAGAGATGCTGCCTGACCCGCTGAGTAACAGTTACTCCAGCATTCTGTGTCTATCTCCGGTGTAAAGCAACATCCACAGTTGCTGCCCACACAGAGAGTGGCTATCAGGTCACTGGCATGAAATGGGTGCAATCTCTGCCGCTTGTTATATTGTCCAACACCACAAGGTGTCAGCAGAGAGCCGTGTTTCTCCTCTGTGGGGAGATAGACATGAAATGGCCCTTGTCAGAAAGCTTGTACTCCTCAACATTCACCAGACTGATCTGGCAAACCTCACATTCTGCTGTTGATTTAATGTATCTATTGGCAGAGCAATCAATCCCGGACAGATCACCTTCCCCTGCGTTCAATTTGGAAGATATTACAGAGATACAGCACGGAAACAGGCCCTTCGGCCCACCTAGTCCGTGCTGACCAGCGATCCCCGCACGCTAACACTGTCCTACACACACTGGGGACAATTTACATTGATACCAAGCCAATTAGCCTACAAACCTGTACGTCTTTGGTGTGTGGGGAGAAATGGAGCACCCGGAGAAAACCCACCCAGGTCACGGGGAGAACGTGCAAACTCCACACAGACAGCACCCGTAGTCAGGATGGAACCCAGGTCTCTGGCGCTGTGAGGCAGCAGCTCTACCCGCTGCACCACCGTGCCGCCCCTAGGTAAATCATGTCTGACGAATCTTATAGAATTTTTCGAGGATGTAACTAGTAGAGTGGATAGGGGAGAACCAGTGGATGTGGTGTATCTGGACTTCCAGAAGGCTTTCGACAAGGTCCCATATAAGAGATTAGTTTACAAACTTAAAGCACACGGCATTGGGGGTTCAGTATTGATGTGGATAGAGAACTGGCTGGCAAACAGGAAGCAAAGAGTAGGTGTAAACGGGTCCTTTTCACAATGGCAGGCAGTGACTAGTGGGGTACCGCAAGGCTCAGTGCTGGGACCCCAGCTATTTACAATATATATTAATGATCTGGATGAGGGAATTGAAGGCAATATCTCCAAGTTTGCGGATGACACTAAGCTGGGGGGCAGTGTTAGCTGTGAGGAGGATGCTAGGAGACTGCAAGGTGACTTGGATAGGCTGGGTGAGTGGGCAAATGTTTGGCAGATGCAGTATAATGTGGATAAATGTGAGGTTATCCATTTTGGTGGCAAAAACAGGAAAGCAGACTATTATCTAAATGGTGGCCGACTAGGAAAAGGGGAGATGCAGCGAGACCTGGGTGTCATGGTACACCAGTCATTGAAAGTGGGCATGCAGGTGCAGCAGGCAGTGAAGAAAGCGAATGGTATGTTAGCTTTCATAGCAAAAGGATTTGAGTATAGGAGCAGGGAGGTTCTACTGCAGTTGTACAGGGTCTTGGTGAGACCACACCTGGAGTATTGCGTACAGTTTTGGTCACCAAATCTGAGAAAGGACATTATTGCCATAGAGGGAGTGCAGAGAAGGTTCACCAGACTGATTACTGGGATGTCAGGACTTTCATATGAAGAAAGACTGGATAGACTTGGTTTATACTCTCTAGAATTTAGGAGATTGAGAGGGGATCTTATAGAAACTTACAAAATTCTTAAGGGGTTGGATAGGCTAGATGCAGGAAGATTGCTCCCGATGTTGGGGAAGTCCAGGACAAGGGGTCACAGCTTAAGGATAAGGGGGAAATCCTTTAAAACCGGAGATGAGAAGAACTTTTTTACAATACAATACAATTCAATTTATTGTCATTTGGACCCCTTGAGGTCCAAACGAAATGTCGTTTCTGCAGCCATACATTACAAAACAAATAGACCCGAGACACAACATAATTTACATAAACATCCATCACATTGCTGTGATGGAAGGCCAAAAAAACTTATCTCTCCACTGCACTCTCCCCCCCGATGTCAGAGTCAAAGTCAAATCCCCCGGCGGGCGATGGCGAATTGTCCCGCGGCCATTAAAGCCACGCCGGGTGATGCAAGGCCGCACACCGGGTTCTTGATGTTAGAGCCCCCGGCGCGCGCTCGCAGAGTCCCGCAGCCATTCCAAGCCGCGCGGGGCGATGGTGTAAGGCCCCGCTCCAGGAGCTCTTCAACCCCGCAACTCGGGCGGGAGAAGTCGCCGTTGCGGGAGCCCTGAAAAGCGGTCTCCCTCCAGGGACCCGCGGGCTCCCGGTGCCGCCGTCCGCCAAACCCGCAGTTGCAGCCTCCGAAACTCCGGAGGTCGGGCCGCAGCAGCGTCCACCACAGCTCCACCCGCTCTGGACTCGGCCAGCTCCGCGACGGTGAGGTGAGTAGTCGGCACCACAGCCCCCGGTCTTCCTGTTGGAGGCCGCTCCTCGTTGCAGCCCCAACGACAACGGAGACCCGACAAAGAAAAGGTCGGGTCTCCCGTGCAGGGAGAGTG